>NC_052477.1:11856311-11921213 GCF_009730915.1 Dioscorea cayenensis subsp. rotundata | reverse complement strand
ATTCAATCGTCCAGAAAGAAATTATGATGGAGATTCAAGACTAGTATCATCTTTGTCAATTTTCTATGGAGTTGGACAACCTTTTGGGAAACTGAATGTGCAAGAGTTGAGTAATGGCTTTTTAAATGCGGCTATTATTTACATCCTTCAAAACTGTGAAAGATGTTGAATCATTTATTAGGTAAAAGTACTCATTTGAATAAATAATTATAGTACAAAAATATTAATCCAATTATCGTTAAAGTCTCTCCTTGATTTTTATAGAGAACATAAGAGCATCCTATCTGAAACTGGAGTTAGGAATATTGATGAGATTTACAAACGTAAATTCCCTTCTTGGTTTGAGAAAAGAGTAAGTTAATAATTTCATTGTAATATATTGTTTACTAATTGATTATACTAAAAATTAATACAAGTGTTTGGAATTTTGGTATATTATGTAGATAATTGATGCATATAATCAAAATGTTGAAGGAAAGGACATAAATATGCTTGCTTTGGCACGGGGCCCTGAATAAAGAGTAAATTGTTATCCATGCTACTATATCAATGGATTTTGGTTCCACACAAGAGATCGTGATGCAAATAAAAAAACACAAAATAGTGGAGTTATGGTTAAAGGCGAAGGAAATAATGGAGAGCTATAATATTATGGAGTTATACTGGACATAATTGAACTTCGTTATATTGGAGGGAATAAGATCGCACAATTTAGATGTGATTAGTATGATACTCTTCGAGAGGGTGTTGGTTATAAAAAAAGATCATCATGGAATTATTAGTGTTAACATGAAACGAAAACTGCATACGAATGAACTATTTGTTCTAGCATTTCAAGTCACTCAAGTTTATTATATTAAATGCTTGAAAGAACCTACATGGGCTGTAGTAATTGAGACAAAGCCAAGAAATCTTTATGAAATGCCTGAAAATGAAGGTGAACCATACCAAGAAGACTATATAGTTCATGATATAAATGGATTACAACGTCAACATGATTTTGAAGATATAGATGATTTTGAAGATATAGATTGGAATAAATATGGAGTTGAAGATATGATATGATAATAGACTAATTGAAGCTTCTATCAGTTCCAAAATATTTTGATTTTTTATTATTGTACCATTTGGTGAGCTTCATTGTTTTTTTTATGTAAATAATTTTAGCATCCATCTATTTATGACGCTTCAATGATTTCTCAATTTCATATATGCTATTTAATCTATTGATTGCATGTTAATATTCATCTTTTTTCTTTTTTTATATAGGTGGAAATCATCACATTGAAGATTTCAAAAAATGATATTCAACCATGGCAAAGAAAGGAAAAGCTCGAGTTAGAAATGAGGCAACATCAACATTGCAAGATAATCAAATATCAAATCAAATAGAAGAAGAAAATGCAGAAACTAATCCCAATCATTCAAAAGCACCATAATCAAATCCGTCAACCAATGAAGTATGTTCTTCAGCTCCCCCAACCAGAAGACACAAAAAGGGTACTAAAATAAATTTTTAATATGTATGTATGCATGCATGTATATATTATGTATTATATGCTATAATTATTTTCAAATTCATAGATCATGCTATTGGGAACCAAAATGTCAGAGGAAAAGCTAAAGGTGTCAAATCAGGAGAGGGAATTGAGGTTGAGATATATGATGGCAGATAAATATAATATGTTATGGTAACTCCTTTATATATTGTTAATTAATTTTTGTTTTTTGACAAACTTAAACATCATGACTTATAGTATTCATTTCACAATGGATATGCAAGATTGTAACACTAAAAGCCATTAGTGAGATACATGCACTTATCCACCAAAAAATTAATGCATCATGGATATCTTATTCTCCATATCCACAATTGGAGTTGAACACACTTTATGCTAGCTATTTGGTTGTAGGTTTCTCCCATAGACAAACTGAAGAAGAAGTGAAACAAGCATTTGAAAATTTAGTGAGATATTGATATGCTAATTGGATGTTGTGTATAAGGAAACCAATTTTTAAAAAGCAACAAACAAGAGAAGATCGCTATAAGAATCCACCTTCTTTCATTCCTATTAATGTGTGGAAAGAAATGGTAGATAAATGGATGGGAGATAATTGGCAGGTTTGATATCTACAAATTTTTGAGTTTTGTTTTTGTTACTAAAAATAATGAAGAATCTTATGTTGCTAGTATGTATGCAGAACAAAAGTGACAAAAACAAAGTTAATCGATCACAATCACAAATAATCCACACTACTCGCGGAGTTTCGATGGCTAAACATAGGAGTGATATGGTGATTATACATTTTATCTTTAAATATTTCTTTATTTTTTATTAATACATATCTTTATTTTACTTTCTAATTAATATCTTTTTGAATGATTATAGGTTAAAGAGACCGGTTCAGAACTAGGCCCAATTGATTGTTTCAAAAAATTCCGTACAAAAAAAGATGGAGAGACTTGGCCTACTGAGAAAGCAAAAGACTTATTTGTATGACTCTTTTTTATATTATTGTTTAACCTTGGAACTATTAAACTAAATATTTATAATTGTTTTTCATTGTCAGGATCAAATGGAGAATATTAGGTCAACTGCAACATCTGCAACATCTGAGGGCTCATTGATCAATGAATGGGAAATCTATCGCAATGTTACAGGAGAACCTAGTCATGGTCGTGTGCTTGGATTAGGTACATGTGTAAAAGGAAAAGATGTTTATGGTAGTAGTTCCTCTCAAACTTGCAGCAAAAAATGTGAAGAAAAATCAAAAAGGGAAGAAGAGGAATGGGAGGGGTGTTTCAAGAAAATGGAATCCACTATTAATGAATTACAACAACAAGTACTTGCCATGGTTCAAAAAATATTGCAAAGCTTGGGCTTACCTAATGCACCAATAGCTACTTAGGTATAACTAATATTATTTGATGTTCTTTGACATATGGTTATAGCATGTTCAAATTATAGTTAATGTAATTTATGTTTTATGGCATGAGTATTTGATTTATTATAACATTGGAATAGGACTTATGTATTTTTTCTATTGATTAATTTTTTTTATGTTATTTTATTTTATTTTATTTTGAAGGGTGACACTCATGGACTTAGAGATTTGAGTATTAATTCTAATGAAAATATAAAAAATGAATATGGAAATATCAATGCAAATGACAACAATGATAATATCTTTGAGAAAGATTGAGAAAGAAGTGATGATCCTCATGATGATAATGGCGATAATGATGAAGATGGTGATGAGGATGATGAGGATGGTAATGGCGATGATGATGAAGAAGATGATGATGATTGAAAATTTTTACTTTTTTAAACATGTTTAGTTTGCACTGAATCAATATCTTAAATTCTTATTGACTCAATGTTTAATTTTTAGATTTTCATTACACTTGAATTTCTTAGATTTTGGCCTATCATTGAATTTTTGTTTTTAATTGAGTAAATGTTCAATAGCAATGGAGTTGATGTTGTGTATGTTTATTTTATAAAATTCAGATTATATTGTAATTTAGGCGCATAAAAAAGAGGGTAAATGTTGCCAAAATTTTCAAAAAAGTATTTGTCGACGGACATAGTTTGGTTGAAAATTATACTTGCAAGAAAATATTCTTTTGTGACAACCCATAATTTGTCGAAAATAATACCCATTAACGACGGTTACAATTGAGTTGCAAATAACACCCATTTGTAATGGTTATAATTGATTTGCAAATGATATCCATTTGTGAGGGCAATCAAATCATTAAAAATGTTATATGTTTGTGACGACCATCATTTGGTAGCAAATACAACTTTTTGCGACGACAATCTTGTCATTGCAAATAATAGTCTATTGCGACCACCACATTTGGTTAAAAATAATATGCTTTTGCGACGGCTTAATGCCGATGTAAAAAAACAAGTCGTCGCCATGTTCGTCGCATTATCAATGTTTTTGCTATGAAACATCTTACTTTTTGCGACCACCTCTACCCATCGCAATAAGTATCTTTTGTGATGGAAGTGGATACGATGGCATGCGATGGTGAAATGCCGTCGCACAAGACCTTTTGTGATGGCAATGGGTCATTACAAAAGGTCAATTTTGTTGTAGTGATGGTTTGGAGCAACTCATGTCAATTTCATCAACTACAGTGCTAAGTATAGCACATACCCTAGGAGGAGACTGAAGTTGAGATGGAGAAAAGTGATTTACAACCTTTGGAAAGGCAAGGTGATAGTGAAGAGAGGCATAAAGTCGATAACTCTGACAGAAAGTACTCAATTCTAAATTAGGACAAATTGAAGTCATCATTCAAAGAAACCACAGAGTTGGGATTAAAGAAGCTCCCTGAGCATTCAGAGTATGCATTCTTAGGGAGTGACAAGAAGTGGCCAGTAATTATAGTGCCAGATTTGATTTATCCTAGAAGGAAAGGCTACTTCAAGTGTTAAAGAATCACAAAAGGGCAATTGCTTGGAAAATTTCTTACATTAGAGGGATTAGTCCATCATTTTGCACCCAGAAAGTTTTGATGAAAGATGAAATCAAACTGAGAGTGCAACCACAACGAAGATTGAACCCCAATATGAAGGAGGTAGTTAAATCAGAAGTAAAAAAAAACTTTTGGATGCAGGAATAATCCATCCAATTTTCGATAGTTCATGGGTTAGTCTTATGCAAGTGGTACTAAAAAAAAGGGTAATAACAGTAGTGTAAAATAAGCATAACAAGTTGATTCCAATGCGTATAATAACAAAATGGCGAGTTTGTATTGATTGCCGAAAATTGAATGATGTATTTAGAAAAGAACACTTTCCACTACCATTTATCGATCAGATGCTGGAACGCCTCTCTGTGCACATGTATTACTGTTTCCTTGATGGAATATCAGGGTATTTGCAAATCCCTATTGTAGTTGAAGATCAAGAGAAGATGGCATTCACTTGCCCAAACGGCACATTCGCTTATAGGAGAATGCCTTTCGGATTATATAACGCACCTGCCCCATTTCAACGCTGTATGATGTCCATATTTGATGAATCTATTGAAGACATTATAGGAGTCTTTATGGATGATTTTTTGGTGTTTGGGGACTCATTCGAGTGTTGCCTCTCTAATCTGGAAAAGATACTTACTCACTATGAAGAAACCAATCTGGTCATCGGTTGAGAGAAATACCACTTCTTGGTGAATGAGGGAATAGTTTTGGGCCACAAAATTTTCCAAAGCAGGGATTGAGGTAGATAGGGTCAAACTTGAAACTACAGAGAAACTTCCACCTCCATAACGACCAAGGATATTGAAAGTTGCCTGTGGCATGTGGGGTTCTACTGGCGCTTCATAAAAGATTTCTCAAAGATTTCAAGATCAATGACTCGGCTTCTAGAAAAAGGATGTACCTTTCCACTTCAATAATGAATGCCTTATGTCCTTTCATGTGTTGAAGGAGAGATTAATTGGAGACCGATTATGAGGATGCCCAATTGGAACCTTCCATTTGAGCTTATATGTGATGCAAGTGACATAGTAGTGGACTTGTTTTGGGATAGCGGCATGACAAGTATTTCTATCCCATTTATTGTGTAAGCAAGATATTGACGCCGCCCCAAGAAAATTATACCAATACAAAAAAGGAACTTCTAGCTATTGTGTATGCTTTTGATAAGTTCTCTCTATATCTAGTGTTGTCAAGGGTAGTGGGGCATACTGATCATGCTACATTACAATACCTCATGGCCAAATCAGATGTAAAGCCATAGTTGATTAGATGGATTTTACTTCTTTAGGAGTTTGATTTGGAAATCAGGGACAAATGGGGATCATAATATGTGGTGACTGACCATTTATCTCATCTTGATCACTCCAAGGGTGATTACAGGTAAGAAAAAGGAGTGAATGACGCATTCTCAGAAGAGCATCTTTATTTGGCTCAAGATTAGAAAGGTCAAGACTCAAATACTCCTTAGTTTGTCAATATTGGAAATTATTTGGTGGGAGGTATAATTCTAGCACAGTTGTCCTATTAGCAACGTAAGAAATTTCTCTCAGATGTGAAGCATTTTGTTTGGGAGGACCCATTTCTTTACAAGATCATTGCTGACATAATTGTGAGATGGTGTGTCTCGCATGTAGAAGGATAGAAGATTTTTCATCATTATCATTCAAGAGTTGTTGGAAGACACTTTAGTAGAAATTGAACAGTAAAAAAAGTTTTGGAAGTAGGTTTCTTTTGGCCATCAATGTTCCATGATGCCCAAAAATTTGTTGAGGCCTGCGACAATTGTCAACCGAGCGGTAACCTACCTAAACGCGATGAGATGAAGCAGACTCCTATCCAACAATGTGGGGTGTTTGATGTTTGGGGAGTTGGTTTCATGGCTCTTTTCCCCACCTCAAATGGGAACAAATACATTTTGGTGGCTGTGGACTACGTGTCAAAATGGGTGGAGGCACAAGCAATGCCAACCAGTGGCACTCGAGTTGTAGTAAAATTTCTAAGGAGATTGTTTGCATGATTTCATAGTCCTGGAGCAATTATTAGAAATCAGGGGCACATTTCTACAATGCTCAAATTGAGAAGGTGATGAAGAAATTTAGGGAATCATCGGGTGGCTACTACATATCATCCACAAATGAGTGGTAAAGTTGAAGTTACAAATAGAGAATTAAAGCGCATTTTAGAGAAAACTGTGTGATAAAATCGAAGGGATTGGTTCGAGAAGTTGGATGAAACATTGTGGGCTTACAGGATAGCTTATAAAATGGTCACAGGTTATACACTGTTTCACCTAGTTTATGGGAAAGCATGTCATTTACCAGTTGAACTAGAGCATCAAGCTTATTGGGCTACAAAACTTCTAAATTTTGATCCAGTCAAGGTTGGGGGAAAAATAAAAATTACAACTTAATGAGTTGGAGGAATTTCGGCAATCGGCTTATGAAAATTCAATTTTGTACAAAAAAATAGTTAATCTCTCATGACAAACACATCAAAAGTAGCAAACAGCTTTAGCCCGGTGATCATGTTTTGCTATTCTATTCAAGGTTAAAACTATATCCAAGTAAGTTAAAATCTTGATGGTCGGGCCCTTATACCATCACCCAAATTTTTCCTCATGGCGCAATTAAAATTTCCCATCCCCAATAGGGCACATTCAAGGTAAATGGTCATCATTTGAAACCTTATTCCCTTAGGAATGAAGCATTCTCGGCGGAACCCCAGGAGCAACAACTGTTGTGTCAACTAGGTTAGGAATAACCAGGTATGTCAAGCTAGTAACATTACACAAGCGCTCCTTAATAGGCAACCCAAGTGTTTTTGGGTTTGTTCTTGTGTTTTTTTTTTTCATTTTTTGTAGTTTGGATTTTTGCTTTTCTTTGTTTTATGCTCTTCGTTGGGATGTTTTTTGTTTTTGAACTAGAGTTTTTCCTCAATTATGTGGGTCATTGTTTTCTATATTATGCTTGATTTTCAGCCCCAAGAGCTATATTTTCATGCTAGTGGTTGTTCGGGAGTGCGCGTTGATAAGTGCTTGTACGATAAAAATACGAAGTGTTCTTTCCTTATGATGAGCATTACGTTTTATTAGGTTTAAGCGCTAATACATGTGTATTTGTGTTCTTTTGCGCATGTAGGGTTGCGAAGCTAAATATTGAGAAAAGAAGCCAATGTAGATCGTGAATGCACTATTTGATGAAATCTTGGGAAAAAAAACAAACACGAAGACACAAGTCGGGCTCAAGATACGAGAATGTGTGCCAACCTCCAGGTATTCAAGCGAGTAAAATGATGTGGAGGGGCACAGAGGCAGTCACATTCGAGTATCCCGATTTGTGCATTGATAATAAGATCTTCACCAATGAGGCCGTTTATTGAAGAAGCAACACGATCTACGGCGTAAACGTGTGCCAGTTTATGTTACATCGATTAAAAACTTGGATTCGGGAGTGTTTCTGGATGCACTGTAGCAGGTTGTTGTAGCAAAATATTGTAGCAATTCACTGTAGCAGTACTGCTCAAGGCCGCCTGAAAATGAGATTTCCAGAGAATCCACATGGGCGTGTGGAAATTCCCCATGCCCGTGTGGATGCCTGATTCCAACCCTTTTAAAGCCGTGATTCAGCCCGATTTCAGCATCCTTTTTCCCATCTTTTCTTCATCTTTTGAGAGACTGGCGGCTAGGGTTTAGAGGGGTTTTTGCAAGGCTTTTGAAGTGGTTCTCCGGTTTCGACACCGCGATTCTCTTGGAAAATAGTTATTGGGGGAGCTTTCGTCGGTACCGATTCGGCGAGGTGTGCCCTAGGCTTGACAAGAGAACCTTTAAAGAGGACGATGCCACTCTACAAGACCATCGACATGAATACCGAGGGGGTTTTTCTGAGGATTATATATTTTTACTTTCGATTTCATTATTGATTGTATCTTGCTCCATGGAGAGCTAAACCCTCTAGTGGGTACTTGGATTTTGTAAACCCTAGGATGTCATTACACCAAGGTAGACTTTTTGCGGGGTTTATTTTTAAATTTACTAGCACTTATAAGCGCCACTAACTATAATCCCGGCGCTTTTATTAAACGCCAGGCTAAATGCCGGTGATACATTCGTCAGGATATTCCCGGTGTTTCAAATTTAAATCACCTCAATATTAGCTGCGTTTAAACCAATAAGCGCCGATAGTATTGCGTCGACGATCTCAACATTAACCAAGATATTTTCGGTGTTTATAAATATAAACGCCGGCAATTGTTAGCACATACGCGGCGCCTATATATTAAAACGCCGCTAATCTATCAGTGTTATCCCTGTGATCACATTGAAAATGCCGCGAGATATCTGAATTATGAGAATTTTTTATTTTTCCATTAGCGGTATTTATTATATAAATGCCGCGAACAATTATACCAAAATTGTGTGATTTATGCAGCAATTCAGATTTTTTTCTGGGCATTTTGTATTGATTCCACTGACAAAACATGGAATAACCATTGGTATTATAACACTCACATATATACCTGTTTACACACAAACCATTAACCATATACAATAGTTGATGATTTCTAATATTAATCCACATTAATTCCAACAACAAGTCACATTTTAGAGATTCCAATAATAAGACAATGAGTTTCATAAACACTAACTAATATTAATGTATGTTATTCTTGTTCTTGTTCCACATAAAGTCATAGCATAACACATATATAAATGACTAAAGACCTCCAAGCATCACCAACACCATTAATTAAGGATTTACAGAAGGGTTATCCTGAAAATAAAATAAAATCATTAGAAGATATATGGACCTAGGCATAACCAAAATAATTCGTGCAATGTTATAATACCTGTGACTGTGAGGATGAACCAATATTGTTAATTCCGAGAATAGAAACACCAGGAAACTGATTTTGTAGAAAGGTAAGGAGAGCATTGTATTGGGTATTTTGTTGTTCTACTTGAGCTCATTCTTGCATACGCTCGTCTTTCATTTTTTGCATTTCTTGTTCCATTTGATGAAGTCGGTCAACAAGTTCACTTGATTGAATGTTTGAGTTGGTAGACTTTCGGGTTGTCAAGCCAGCATAAAAGCTTTTAGGTGTTGGACCTAACCCAACGCCTCTCACTCAACCACATCGTTCTTTTTTAATAACTTGTGTCAAAATTTCACTCTCAACCATTTGCATATCCTCATCTATTGTTGGGCATCCAACTAACTTCTCATTTGCCGACACCTATATCAACAAACAATTTTTAAAAGAAATAATATACTTTAAAAACAAATTATGAACTGATTAAAGAACACTAAAAACATAGGTATTACCATAATTTGTTTGGTTTCTGCATTCATGTGAGACCCATCCTTCTTCGTATGGGTTGCTCTAAAAAGTTCTATGCGACCTACTTTTCTTCCTGTGCTAACCTCCTACAAGTAATTAAACAAAAAATTAGTTTGAATGACAAACATAAAAAGTTTATAGTTACATACCATTTCTTTTTCCTTTCTCACGAAACTCTTTGATCCACAAGTGTGTGTATATTTTTGTTGCTTTCTACTAGAAACCCCAAGTTTGTCTGAATCCTATATACGACATGCATTTTAAATTATAAATAACAAAGAAAAGATACTTTCATTGAAATAAGCAAAATATTTACTCGAACCTCTCCTTTCTTTGAATACCAAAAGTCAACTAATTGTTCCCATTGCCATCGAATAGTAGCACTTGGATGTTTGTCCTTGTTTGCATGTAGACCTTGTTCTCATTTGAAATGTTTTGTTTTCAAATTATGCTTATAATCCCTACATTTCTTCTCCAAAGATTTGAGCACATACTCTCTTGACATTTCAAGGGAAAATCATAACTATATGAAAACATTGTAAACCATTGTAAAAGATGCTTGCATATTTATAAGCATAATATACATTTGAACAATTCAGTTAAGTAAATTTACCTCAATAAATTTAAGTAGTTCATCTTTCAATGTCTTTGGTACTTTATGCCAACTCTCATATTGGAGGACAATATGTTGACCCGATCGAGCAAGCATACCTAGAAATGCAGCCAATAATTGTGCTTCGGGTCCAATTGGTTGTCCTAATTGATTGGAACTCACTAAAATCCTTTCTTGAGGAGGTAATGTCCATAACTCTTTTATAGTTGTTCGACCTATTTTTCTTTGTTGTCCTTCATTATCAACTATAATAATAATAATAATATATATATATATATATATATCATAAGTTATAAGTAAATCCAAATACAGTGATTTTTAAAAGCAGTTGAAGACCATGAATTACCTGAATTTAAATCACTGCTTTCATTTATTGGATGGAAATTATCTAATCTTATGCATGTGCTATTGGTTCCAATTTCATCATTAAGGTTTGAATCATCCGATGAAGATGGAGTTGAGCTATGTGGAGTAACGTCAAGTAATGGAGCAGACCTTGTAGAATCAACATTGACTAATGGAATCAAGCTATGTGGAGTATTGTCAGGTGATGGAGCAGATTTTGAAGCACCAGCATCACATCCACTTGCATTTTTTGCAGCATGGTCAGATTGGACCGTCTTGATACCCTTCAACTTTAATCTCCGCATGTTTTTTCTTTGTCTACAAAAAGGGAAAAAAAAAATGATACAGTTGAATGCTATAAAACCTAAAAACACACTCTTGCTGGTGCTTAATAGATAACACGAAATAATGCAGGTCCATCAATACAATCTGATTGAAGTGCAGCTAAAGGTGCATTCCTCACTTCTCACCAACCATGTCATGCATCAATGATGAAAGGAAAACATTTAGTCACATGCAAACATGCATTGCCACTCTCCTACTTGATAAACATTCAATTTGATTAAAGTGAGTAATCAAGGTTGTACATTGTGTGTTTAGAATAGGATCTGCATCTATAAGAACCACCTTGTTTAGTTCCATTCTACTATTTGGAGTTTGACAACTGATTTCTCTAACCACCCATAAACTCTAGACAAACTAGGTTTGTTTTTAAATTTTTTTAAGCGTAGGATTCTTGCTTAAATCCTAAAATTTATACAGAATTCAGGACAATGAAATGATACTATTGTTGCGTCACAAGCTTTAAATTTATTAAGGAAAATAATCTTCAGCTAAGAAGGTCCCTTTCATTTTCATGTTACTCCCTAAATTCTACTTTAATTTATTGCATGAACCTCCATGATTTCAATTCTGCCAAACAGACTTATATGTATAATTTATAATTGGCTCCTTGAAATTTTAGTTTTGTCTATATATGTACAACATCATAGAACTTTCTCTATAATATGTGTGTAAAAGTACTTTATTTAACCCTTTTATTGCTGCATCTTTACAACAAACTATGACACTGATGCTTATTAAGATAAAATGTTAGTGCAACCCTTAATTGTCCTCTAGACAAGTGGTTTATTGTCTCCTTGAATTACAATGAAGAGAGTTTGTTGGGATGTCACCATGTGTGGGTTTTTTTCCTCTCTAAATCAACTTTGTTGGTTGTGATTTGAATGCTGTCCTGACTGCAGACATAATTTCCTTTTGACTTGTTCATTTTTTTTCATTCAATAAAATTATAAAACACATTTGGTAGGATGTAACAAATTGATTTAACACTCAACTGAGAATAAAGAAATGGCTGTAAACAACATTTTATACATTTTTAGTAAGTTTTTAAATAAATTCATTTACTTGTCTGATTATCACTTGATTTGTTTGATTATCACAGAGTGTAGAGACATAAAGATATGATGAAGTGAACGTGAGGATGGTTCCCAAAATCCAAATTTAGTGGGGTCTGGACTAGCCAGCGCAATCATTTTTGAGTTAGTTTGTAATGCAATCTGTCATTGTTCAAAGATAAAGCAAAAGCTAAAGCTAAGAAGATTAAGGACAATTCAACACTAATAGTTAATCTTAGAGAACAAGTGGGGAAATAATTAAGCATAAATGATAAGAACTAGAACAACCAAAGTGTTTTCCATCGATTAAGCAAGCAGTACATCAGTTTTTAATTGTAATGCATGTTAGTGCTTTGATGCTTTAAATTAAAAAATAAATAAATAAAAAAAGGAAAGTAATGCTTGTTGGTACACATGAGTCGCAACAACATCAAAGAGGTGATATTGATGTTGCCTCTTCTCTTGCCTGAATCCTAATATGATATCATATAAATAAGCTTTTTTATCTGTAATGAATCATGCCTACTTATCCCAATCAAAGTAACCAGTTGCTTATATATACTGCTAAACACTGCATATATAATTATTATTATTATTATTATTATAATACACAGGATTTCTGTTAGATGAATGACAAACAATTATTATCATTTTGATAGTTTATATCAACGAGGTTCTGTTATTCATTCATATTTCTTAAATTTGTCATTGTTCAATAGGACTAATTTCAACAATTACCTGATGATGTTTGAAATCTCTCAGCTACTCTCCTACTTTAGCCCAAAATGTCTTCACCAAATTAATCTGATCCAGTTGCGAAGACCAACTATGTAGAATAGAAAAACTCAGCAATCATATGATAAAGCATATGGCACTAAATTGAAAGAAGTGATAACAAAATCAGGTTGTCAACGGCAGCATATGGCACTAAATTGAATAATCTAACATGACAAGCTATGACCTACTCAGCCTCTATCAAGATGGTTTTATAAAGAGAGAAAATAGTGATAGAGACCCATCAACCTGACTTTCTTAGCTTCATGTTCAACATAACAAGCAGTCATCCACCACCGCCTCAAAACTAGCTACACATCTGAAAATTTTCATCCAAACCATCACAAGAATAATTAATGAGAGTAATATATGGGCAGTTCTATTTATGGGCAGCTAAAAGATTTCAAACAATTACCTGATGATGTTTGAAATCTTTCAATTACCTGATCACCTTCAGTTCGACACCGCAAAATTTATGGACAACTCTATTTGCTCAATAATCTTATCAATACAATGGTAACCGCTAGACAAGTACTTCAAACTGCATGCAAGAGAGGAAATAATTTCAGTGCTGAAAGATAACAACAAGAAGCTGAATGCCATGCACAAGTAGACATGAAAATTATAGAGATCTTGGAACAAGTGCACTTGTAACACCTTAACAATTCATTCAAGCACAATTTATTGTGTTGATTGCTGTGACAGCTATATGCAGGGAAAGATGTTCGAGCAAAAGTATCCTATCCTAACGAGGAGCCATTTTCTTCTTAAAATCCTTCAAGCACTACAAGTTCAAGATATATGCTATTTACTTTAATACATTAGAGAACACATGAGTAAGGAAAACAAAGGGGAAAATAAAAGATAACTTTTGAATAAAAAAGAAGGGATTGCATATGCATTATATATGATGGATTGCCAACTAGTGGTTGTGCTCATCTTCATCTGAATGTGGAAACCATTATTGTGCTTAAACCTATATGTTTGTGTGTGTGTCTGGATCTTCACATGAGAGCATTATGGGAATATCAACAACAAAGGAGAGTGAAGAAATATCCAGAGAGAAACATAGTGATGTGTAGTGCAATACTAATGCTTGATATCAGCAAGCAAACATTGTAAGGAAATTGTAATTAGGTGGAAAAATTTAAGAGTTAGAAACAGAAACATGCATGACATCTCCAAGAATTCGTCAGAAAGAAACATAAATACAAGATCATTTCCAAGAAGATACATACCATGGAGGAACATAGTGATTGGTATTGGAAATATCCTTAGAAGTAGATACACAAGTATTGGTTGCAGGACACAATGCTATAGATGGTGGATTCTTTTGCACACCAAGATAGTTTGGCTTAGGTCCACTGGCATCTCAACCATGAACACAAAGCAAGTATTAGAAGGACAAAATTATTGTCAAACGTTCATAACTGTGCTATTTCTGCAATATAGACCACAAGGTTGATGTCGAAAAATAATAAAGTACAGCTGAATAGGAAACACCAATCATACAATGATCAAAGATTCCTTAGAGAAATCTAACTTGTACTTTGAGAAAATCACCATCTTTCAAGAAAAAAGCTCTCTTTGGCTAACTTCACAAATGTTCATTCATATGGGGTTTACATAAAATGCAACTTTATTACTTTTGTTTTAATGTTTAGCAACATTTGCTGCTAGAACGCAAAGTCACTAAATATCACAATCTCAGTCCAACAAAAAATAAAACATTGAAAATGGGAAAAACATGAACATGCTAATCATCAAATGAAGTGAAAAGGAGTGATTTTGTTTGAGATATTACCCAAAATGGAAGATTGCAGCCAATGTCGCAATCTCACTGGTCCGAAGAACCACTTCCCTACTCCAAAAAACACAGAAAAACTCAAATTGAATCAGAAGTTAGAGAAACGAATAACTGAGCTGAAGATAGATGGATGCTTAGCATGTTCATAGTGTATTTTGATTGAAAAGTTGAATCAAATTCATTAAAATCTTCAGTGTTTCTTCAATTAGTAAATCAAGATATGTTTGATGTTAAATTACTGAAGCATTAGATGTATTCACTTGGGTTGGTTGTCCTAGACTGTTCTCTTGTACAAGATAAAACTATTTATTGAAAGAATAAGCGATAGAAATGAGTTTTTTATTAACTAATAATTCACTTGGTCTAGAAGAGAGGCTACCAATGTAAGAAAGGTGAATTCCTCCTAATTGAACTCAATTTTTCATTTACCAATAATGTTCAATGATAAATTGAGTTCAATGACAACTTAGTGTCATTTACCAATCGATAAGCAGGATGTCATTTACCAATCATGTACCAATTAATAGATGGATGCTATACATTACAGACTAGAGCATGATATCTAAATTCCAGTTGAGGTTCAATTAATGCTGAAATCTCATGCAATTCACATATGCATGCCATCCATCTAAAGTCTAGAGCATTATCAAGTGATGACAATAACTAATGTTCTTCTATATATTCTTCACACAACGAGGCAATTTCCATAGCATTAAAGACAACAGTCAATAGTGAAGAAATTCAAGAGAAAACCTGAAATATTAATATAGATGATGTTTGCACCCTGTACATCTTTTCAGAATATATTAATATAGATGATGGGTGCAAACATCATCTATATTAATATTTCAGGTTTTCTCTTGAATTTCTTCACTATTGACTGTTGTCTTTAATGCTATGGAAATTGCCTCGTTGTGTGAAGAATATAAGTACTTCGGGCCAGCAGTAATCTTCTGCAATCATCTTTTCAGAATATAAGTAAACCTCATCAATATTAATTCATGTATATTACGTACATAACAATTATACCAACCAAATAAATAAATAAGTCAATTAAAACTAACCTTGCAATGATAGAAGAAGACATGAAGACGACCATCATATAAAGTAGCAAACCCTAAAATTCTTATGGAATTATTAAAGAGAACATGAAAAATAGAACAATGGCGAGTTTCGACAGTCAAAACTGAAAATATCTACAACTCAAAACTGAATGGTGAGTGTCAACATTCATAAATGGTATCGTCACCATCTTGACGAGCCCAATGGCCGGCATCATGTGCACTAAAAATACCCTCATCAATAGAAGGAAAACATTCAGTTGTAGGTCCAAGATCTACAATTTCATCACCCATGTCGTACACCTCTCTCGGTTGATTGCGTATCACAACAAACCAACCAGATTCTTTTGGGTCTTCAGAATAAAAAACTTGCTTCACTTGAGATGAAAGCACATATAGCTCATCGAGAATGTGTTCGCTCGTGTGAATTGTGTGAGAAAAATTAACCATTGTGAACCCATATTTATCATTCTTGATTCCCCTACTATTAGTCACATCAGCCCAATCACATCGAAATAGCACAACCTTGAACTTGTTGCAATAAGCCAACTCAATTATATCAGTCAATATACCATAATAGTAGACATTTCCTTCTAATGGATTACCATCCCACGCACAGGCATAGCTCATCGTGGATGAAGTAACAAGAACTCCAGAATTTTGTGTTCTTCTACATCTTTCCTGAGATTTTGTATGAAATCGATATCCATTAATGATGAGCCCTTCATACCTTTTTATAATTTTGTTTGGACCTTTTGAAAGGAATTTAACTTCTTCAATCAACTCACTACGATTAGAAATCTTCCCAAATTACATGTATGTAATTAAACATATGTATTAATGGGGAATTGATATACATAAAAGGTTTTCTAATTGCTTACATTTTGCCCCAACCATTCATGGAAAGTTTCAGTAAATTTCCTATCAACATCCCGTGCATTTGAACGTCAACCACGCATTTGATATCTCAATATGTTTTTATACTCACTGCAAGTAAGGATAATATAGCATGTGAACGCACTATTCCATCACCAAATTAAAAAAAGCAAAAATGTTTGGCTTACCCCTGGAATGGTTTAATAGCTTCATGATGCAATAGCACATAACGATGTGCTTGTGCCCATGATCTATCATCCAACTCCACCACATCAATTTTCCCTACTAGCTCTCCACCACTTTGGAATAAATAACTTGCAATACTCTCATCATGAACTTGTCTTAGATTTCTCGCAGGTTTATCAAATACAGTTTTGACATAAACCAAATACCTCGAACAAAAAGTTATTCATTCTTTTGCAAGATATCGTTCTGCAATAGTACCCTTTAGGAAATCTCTTATTTCGGACATAATTTTTTAACTTGAGCAAAAACCTATAACAATAAGCTAAAAACTATTACGCCCACAAATTTTGCTTGATAAGATATTATAAAACTTATTGAATGAGGAAACTAATACCGTTCGATTAGATACATCCATCGATAATAAACAGGACCGCTGAGCTTAGCCTCCAATGGAAGATGTATAACTAAGTGCACCATTATAGTAAAGAATGAAGGTGGGAAAAATCTTTTCTAAGTTGCATAAAGCAATTGCAGCTCGATCTTGAAGCTTGTCAATGTCTTCCACCTTAAGTACTTTACCACAAAGGATTTTGAATATATTTGAAAGTTCTGTAATGGCAAGAGTCACTTGTTTTGACATAGATGAGCGCAAAGCAATTGGAAGCAAATCATGTAGTTATATATGATAGTCATGAGATTTTAACCCTTGAAGTTTTCGTTCTTTCTCATTCACCGCTTTGGAAACATTTGAAGAGTATGCATCTGGAACTTTTATATTCCTTAATACATAACAAAGGAGATCTTTTTCAACATTGGACATGGAAAAGGATGCCGGTGGTAGTCTTGTATTTCCATTGGAAAGATATTTGGGATGAAGCTCTCGACGAATGCCCAATTCCACCAAATCTAGTCTACTTTTTAAATTGTCTTTTGATTTCCCATCCACATTAAGAATTGTTCCAAAAATATTTTCACAAATATTTTTCTCGATGTGCATGACTTTGAGATTGTGGCGCAAAAGATTATGCTCCCAATAAGGTAATTCAAATAAAATGGATCGCTTCTTCCATAGTATTGCCGCATGTGATTCATCTTCCTCTATCCCATCTTCATCATTGTCTATGGTGACATTAGGCGCTTGATGTCATCTTTTCACAGATGTAGAAGTAGATTTGGATTTCTTCAAATTACATTTCATCCGTTTCCCATATGTAAATTGCAAATATTTTCCCATTAACAAAGAATTTGATCTAGAAATTTCTGGAGGAGCTTCACGCATCTCAACTGTGACATCAAACATATGTTTCTGTAATCGGAATGGATGATCATTTTCTAACCACCGTCGATGTGCCATGAAACAAAACTTTCTCCCATTAGTTAACCATCTTGAAGAAGTTTGTGCCGTACAACAAGGACATGCATATTTTCCTTTGGTACTCCAACTTGATAAATTTGTGTACGCTGGAAATTCGTTAATAGTCCATAATAAACCAGCCCTCAACTGAAAAATTCCTTTTCATTGATGCATCAAATGTTTGAACACCAATCCACAATTGCTTTAACTCTTTAATAAGAGGTTGCAAGTAGATGTCGATATCATTTGTAGGACCTTTGTCGCCTGGAATAATCATTGATAAGATGAAAGAAGGTTGCTTCATCCCAATCCATGGCGGCAAATTATAGGGAATCAAAACTACTGGCCAAGTACGATAAGATGTACTTAAAATCTTGAATGGGTTAAATCCATCTGAAGAAAGTCCAAGCCTAACATTTCGTGGTTCTGAAGCAAAATCTGGATATCTTGCATCAAATGATTTCCATGCCTCAGCATCGGCAGGGTGTCTCAAATAGCCATCATTTGTTCGACCGGTAGCATGCCAAACCATATCAACTATAGTCTTCGAAGACATAAAAATCCTCTGCAATCGTGGTATTAAAGGAAAATACCATAAAACCTTTGCGGGTTTCTTACGAACGATATCACCATCATCATCAACCAAAGATTGTTAAGGATCATTCGACACCCAGCAAGAGTGGCCACACATATGGCAAGATTGTTGATGTTCATTATCTTCCCAATATAGCATGCAATCATTAGGGCAACTATGAATTTTTTCATACTCAAGACCCAAATCCTTGATAACTTTCTTAGACTCATGACTACTTGTAGGAATGGTAGCTGAGGGAAAGAATTCTTTAAGAAATTCAATCAATAGATCGAGTCCTTTTCCAGTCATCCCACACATGCATTTCAAATGAAAAAGCCGAATGCAAAAGTACAATCTAGAATGTTTTGATCCCTCAAAAAGGTTTTCATTTATTTCTGTGAGTAACTTGTAAAACTTTGCAGCTTCCTCTGAAGGTTGTTCATCATCTACCACCGTAGAAGTTCCATAATCAACTTGTAAAATAAAAATGTCTAACAATTTTAAAATAATTTATTCTCTTATCAAAGTAAGAAAATTAAAAAGAAAACCTTGGACTTGTTTGCACATCTAAATTCTTTTGATCAGCTTGATGCATGTTAAAAGCATCCCTTAACAATTCTTCCACGCCATCTCTCCTAACTTGAGAAGTTACATTATGAGAATCTGAAATTGAAGCATTTTTGGAAGTGGTTGTTGTATTAGAAGTGTTTGATGGAACACGTTCTCCATGGAAAAACCAACAAGTATATCCTTGTAAAATTCCATCACATATTAAATGTTCAAGCACTACTTCACGGGTTCACCAATAAATATTCACGCACTTTACGCAAGGGCACACAATCATACCATCTTGACTTGAGTTATCGAATGCAAACTTGAGAAACTCTTCCACTCCATTCTCATATTCTTGGCTCAACCTTGACTTATACATCCAACTCTTATTCATTTCTGCTTAATATATAAAAATTAATAATTGGATACTACAAATTATATTTCATGAGAAGCGAAGATTACATATTGATTTTTTATATAAGAAAACCCTTCCATGCTTTAAATTATATAGGTATTGTATGTCCCATACAGTACACATATAACTTAAAGCTAATTTTAATTTTAAACTATTCAGAGATATAAGGATTTAAACTTAATTAAAACTATTCAGTTACTGCTAATAACTATCATAAAAAAATAGAGACATAATCACCAAAGAAAGTAAGTCCATATTGAATAGAACTAAAATGGACTAAATCTATACATCAATATTGTACATATTTAAACTAAACACACTGTAAAATCATTAAAAAGCAAACAAATTGAGGCATTAACAGGGGAAAAAGGGAAAATATGCTGTGAAATGATGATTAGCAAGTAATTCCACTAAATTCATCTTCTTTGACACCTAATCAAATTAAATTCATCAAAATAATATAAAAAATAACACAATAAAACAGTTATTCAAACATCACAAAGAATAATTCATCATCTAACTTACATCATTACATGCTTTTTTTTTTTAAGTCTTTAATACATTTGTTTAACACCATTAAAAGAAAAGACCTTTCTAAAATGAACTCACCATTACATAAACTTTTGTTGTTATTTTCATTGATTTAAAGTCTCAAGAAAATACAAAAAATAACAAACTATTAAACAATCACAATCACATCAATCCACCAAAAGTAACAAGTAAAAACCAAAGCCAAACATCCATATACTCAAAGTAACCACTTGATAAAAGCCAAGTATATCCTTAATGAATGATGTTAAGTTTCAACCAGGTGCTATTGCATCATTATTCAATTCATTCCCAAAGTAATTACACATAATGCACATCAAAACCAAATAAATTAACTTACTTATTCTTTAAGAAAGCCTTCTCAAGATCCTCCTTATTCCTAAGATCCCCCTAGAAAAATCAAACCAAAAATCTCATCAAACACCAAACACAAAACCATCCAACAAAAATTGAATACCATCAAACACTATATACGAAAAATTTCAGCTTTCCAATTGCATCATACTTGATTAATTGCACTAGTTCACACATGCATGTGCCTCATCATTGATCAACAAATTAGTTTTTGTGCACGTTTTCCATCTTCCAAAAACGAGAATTAGTGTTCGATTATCTTAAATGATTTAAAAGAAAAAGAAAATTTTGTGAAATAATCATAATTCCCATATAAGAACAGTGGTGAACTTAGAACTTAGAAGGACTATCTAATAAATTCTCCATGTGTGAACACAAAATGACAATCAAGCAATAACTTACTGCAGTTTAAAATTTTAAATGGTAAAGGAAATGTGTAGGGAAGAGCATTACATTCTTCATTGGTCTTAAATTGTTGGAGCCTTCATTAGTTAAATCATGTATCTTTTTTGGTCTTGCAGACAAAGCAGGCCATCATGCAAACTTTTATATGTGACTCCTGAGCAAGTAGCTGGAAATGCCTTCTTTCTTGACATTTTAAGAAGCATTCATCATAAGGTAAGTGCAAACAAACTTGTTTTTATCTATTGGAATTTATTGTTTTTGGTGGAAATAATGTGGAAACGTATGATACTTATGGCTGTTTGACAGGGTTTGTTAGCAAGGTTTGTGGTTGATGAAGCACATTGTGTTAGGTAATGTGGTTGTAGTTGTCATATTCTAATAGACCAATCTGTTGATTCTCATTGAAGTGGATCGAAAGCTAATAAATGCCATTAATACCTTGCCAAGTGATTTTAATTGTTACCATCAATGGGGCCATGATTTTCTGCCAGATTATAGAGTATTAGGATGCCTCCCTTTTTGGTGTAGTTCATTATGAATTCAATGCCTTCTAATTATGGACCATTCCAAATTAACTATAACACCATTAAGGAAAAGTAGGATCTTTATAAATTATCCAATAAGATTAATCAAGAGGATTCAAAACTGAAAAAAAAAAATCAGGAGGTCATTCTATTAATCTCACATGTCAAGGAGTTGGTAAGGGATTCAGCCAAAAGCTAAGATTTTTAAGAAAAAGAAAATATCTAATGATACTTCTCAATCAGATCAAAAGAAACAACATGTAGATAGGTGTTAATTATTTTTGTAAGAAGGTTAGGCACTATGAGAAGGATTGCCATAAATGTAAAGCTTGGTTCGAAGAGAAAAGTTTAGATTATGTTTTCTGTATATTTTGAATCATACTTAAGTGAAGTTCCTTCTAATACTTGGTGGCTTGACACATATTACAGATCATTGTAGCTCTCTACATGATCCCGCATCCTAAAGTTTAATCTTAGAGACCTAATTACACAAATCATTATTTTTCCCCTTCTGTTGTTACCAAACAGTCAAAACTACAGCTTCCTCAAAAAAATCCTATGTATAAAGAAACAATCCGAACAACTAATATTCATCAGTACCAATCATCCTTAGAGGCAAGGTATTCCTCCAAAAAATTTAAAAAAAAATTTAATCCAAAACTTACAATATTTCCTTCGCATACCTTCTCTCACTTGTCAAAGAACAACAGTAAGGAGAATGTTCTACATCCTCCACATGAAAACCATCTGTGAGGAGCTGCACATGGGTGAAGAACAAGATTTAGAAAGGGATTAGCATGAATTTGTGAAAGATAAACACTACATTTTGAAAAATGAGAGCAATACACCAAATGATAGAAACCCGATGATGATGACGAATGAAGATGATCTAAATTAATGCTCTGCCACAGTGAAGCTCCACGAGGTCTCTCTACCATAGTGAAGATCAATGATCTAAGTGCTTTGCCGGTTTTTGGGTCTTGGCTGCGCAGGCCTAAAGAGAAATACAGGGAGAGGGAGATGGAGAGGGAGAGAGAGAGAGAGCAAAAGAGTGAGAGTATATTATATATACTTAATTTAATAAAACTCCCTGGCATTTCATATTAAACACCACAACATAAAATATTTTATTTATAATTACTGAGAAAACTAAACACTCTCGGCGTTTTAATACCCAAAACGCCGGTCCAATGAAACACATTACCGGCGTTTTTAATTAAAAACGCTGCTAAGAGAAATAATTTATCGCGCTAAACTTTTTATTGGCCCACGAAAAATATTTGACCGCCGTTTTAGTCAAAATATAAAATGTCGCCCTAAATATGCCACGAAAGGCATACTTTGGTGTAGTGTGTTTTTGTTTCATTGACCTTTTATTATGCTTCCCTTAATTGATGTAATTGAGTTCTAATCTTGAATACTTGTTGAATGATTTCTCACTTAGAGTGACACTAGGGTTGAGAGACCACCTTGGTAACCTTTGTGGATGAGTTACACACCATGAGGGTTAGATAAAACAAGGTTGGAAAGGGTTGAGAGGGTGAGTCGAGAGGTAGCGGAGCGTCCCCTTTCCCCTCCGATGTGATTTATCCTACCTCCACGTTCTAAGAGTTCATTGCGGTCATAGTAGAGTGAATGAGCTATGGGATGACCTCCGCTGGGGCTTAGTTGCATAGGCAATGGAGTAAAGCATTGAAGTGACTTTAGCACCTAGGTCTTAATTGCGACTAGGGGCCTTTTACCTGGACCAAAGGGTTAGATCTATACATTAGAATAAGGTTTATCACTTGGAATCCCTAGAGTGTCTTGCAACTCTACACAGTGTGAGGTGTTGAGATTGATCGATTTCTCCTCCGGGACATAGTGTAGAGTTAGTCACGGTTGACTTTAGGTTTGGGACCGTGTGTTTAAGGATTTCCATGACTCATTAAGCATCAATTAGGAAACATAATAGTTGGTCTTGCACTTGAAACATTAGTCCTAAGGGGAGCATTGTCTGAGTACCCCACTTCTATCGATTGCCTTTCCTCTCATTTTATCGTGCCTCTCTTTCTTATTTCTTTTAGTCTTTTCATATAAATCTTATTCACACTATCATTGATTTATTCGCATCCTAGTTAAATAGCAATCGTTTTGTTTCTATTCACTATTCCCTGTGGATATGATACACACTCACCTGGGATTTATTACTTTGACAACCCCGTGCACTTGCGGGTCACACACAAGGGGCGTTGTCACGCGTAATCTGTTTAATAGCTTCTCTATTTTTCTAGGCAAGTATGGTCATGCTTGTGGCCGTGCATTTTGTAGGAGCTATGAAAATTTGGGTTTTGAGAGCAAGCATGGGCATGCTCTCGCCCGTGCTGGTGATCATGCTGGTATAGGCACGGTCCAGCTGCCATTGTGCTTGGGCTTTCTAAGTTTTTGGAAGATTTCTAGTAAAAAGCACAGCCTTAAGCATGGTTTCAAGCACGATCGTGCTCTCCATTTTCTTTATAGGCCTCTATTTTTCTTTTGGGGGTTAGGTCTGCAATTTGTCCAGTGGTTTCTCCATTCCCTTCTTCTCTTCATTGAAGCTGGAGGTATGTCTCTCTCTCCCTAGTTTGTTTCATTAAGCTTTCCAATTTCCTATGTGGTTGGTTGCACCCAATCTACAGTTGCCCTTACGAGATTTATGCATTTCTTAACCCTCGTTAGAGTGCCTGCACTTAAGCACGGCCGTGGTTTTCGAAAGCATGGCTGTACTATTCTTGGCCACATTAATTTGACTAATTAGTCACCATTCCTTCTCTTGCAAGTCATTATACCTAGGAAGAAGGTCAGTAAGGGTCCCCCATCATAGAAGAAGTCACGTAGCCTAGAGAGTTCAAGGATTATGACAAAACCTCTTACGTGTGTGTACCGCAAGTGCACGGGTCGTCGAAGTAATAAAATATCCCAGTGAGTGGGTAGTCGAATCCACAAGGAATAGGTTCAAAAATAAGAAGTATTGTTATTCAGCTAGAGTGAAAACCAATTTGTTATTTGAGTCAAAATATTAATGCAAATAAAAGTAAAAGTGAAAAGAGAAAGCAAGTAGAACAAAGAGGTAATCGATGGTAAAATGGGGTACTCGGACAATGCTTACCCTAGGACTATTGTTTCAAGTGAAAGACTAATATTATGCCTCCTAATTGAAGTTTAATGAGTCGTGGAGATCCAAAGACACATGGTCTCAAACCTAAGGTCAACCGTGACTAGCCCTCTACACTATACCCTGGCGGAAAAAGATACTCTCAACACCTCACACTGTGTGGGACTGCTTAAAGCTCCAGGGATTTTAAGTGATAAACCCTATTCCCTAACCTAGATCTAACCTTTTGGTCCAGGTGAAAGATCCCTAACCACAATTAAGCCCCGGCACTAAGGATAACTCAACACTTCACCCTATCACTCACGCAACTAAGCCCCAGTGGAGAAGGTCTCTTAGCACTTCACTTTATTATGATCTCAAAGAACTCTTGGAACATGGAGGTAGGATAAATCATGTCGGAGGAGAAAAGGGGACATTCCACTACCTCTCGACTTACCCTCTCAATCCCTCTTCAATCTTGCTAAGTGTAACCCAAGTGAAGTTGTGATAAATGCTTGAGTAGACATATTTTTCTATATGTTTTACATGCATTGAACATCATTTTTTACCATGGTTTATGTCTCATATAGTGTATTTGGTGTTCTTTTGTGCAATTAGGTTGTGAATGCCTTGAAGAGTAAAAAGGAAGCAAAGATAGACTATAAAGACACAATGTGGGAAGTTCTTATTCAATTCAAAGACCAAGACACGAGAGGAGTTCATGAACGTGGAAATGTGTGCCAACTTCCTAGGAGATTCAAGCTAAATTGCTAGTTGGAAGGGCACAAAGGCAGTCACATCTTTATGTTCCTTCTCTTTGTGAAGAATGAAAGACCTTTCAAGGATGCGTCGATAAAGAAAAGTCTTATAGCCTACCGCATGGACGTGTGCCCCGCCATGTAGCCTCAAGAAAAGAGTGTTTATACCGTGATTGTGAAGAGTACTGTAGGTAAGTACTATAGCAAAAAACGGGGCATTTTACTGTAGCAAAATTACTGTTCAAGGGACCGCGTGGAAATTCCTACAAGCCACGCGGGCACGTGAGAAATCCACATGGGTACATGGAGGCACATGATAGACATGGCTTGTGCTTATAAATAACCCTCTTGCACTATTCATTGACATCTTTTGTTGGCTCTTAAGGGGTGAGATGGCTAGGGTTTGGAGAGGAGGTCTTTGCGAGTTTGGAGGGTGTTCTTCACCAACTTTGATAGTTTCCTTTGCCGTCATAGCACTTGGGAAGCCACCGGTGACCTAGCTTTGGAAAGGAATCGTTCAAGACGTTGAAATACCCATCAAGGCTAATCATCACGAATTCAATGGTGTTTTTCTCTATGGTTTACATTGCTATTCATTGAATTTATCTTTGTTTTGTAACTTACTCCATTGAGGGCTAAACCCTAGTAGGTATTTGGGTATGTGAACCCTAGGATCTTGTCTTTTATATTGATTTGCTTTATGTTTTCTATTAAATCTGAGTTGATTTGAGTTTTAATATTGTGTTGCCATTCCTTGCATATTCTGTTGATCCTTGTAGTTGATTCTCTATACATGATTTGTTACTTTTATAAGAGAGGTCTCCATTAGAGTTAGAACTTCAAGGTTAAAGAGGGTTGAGAGGGTGAGTCATGAGATAGTGGAGTGTCCCCTTTCTCCTCCGATGAGTGTTTCCTATCTCCATATTCCCTAGACTCTATGCAACTATATTTGGTGTGAGGTGTGAGATTGAGAGATTTCTATGCCAGGACCTTGTAGGGGGTTAGGGATCCTTTGCCTAGAAGTAAGGTTGGATCTATCTTTAGAAATCGGTTTCACTCTTAGGTACCCCTAAAGCTTAGTGCAGTCATATGGGCTGTGAGGTGTTGAGATTGAGCGATTTCTCCACCGAGACCTTATAGGGGACTAGTACCAGTTGCTTGGAGACAATGACCGGTTGTTCTTGGATTACCTCTACTCATTAGACTCGGTTTAGAAGCATTAGCAAGTCTTAAACTTCATGTTAGATCCTAGGGGAGCATTTCCCGAGTACCTCATTTTTATTGATTGAGATCTCCCTCGACTTTACCCTTTCATATTCATCTCCGGTATTCATGTCTTTGCATATTAGATCATCACACCATCCCATTTATCATTAAGATAGATAGCAGAGAAGCAGTTAGTACTAGTAGCCCTGTTCCTTGTGGATTCGACTACCCAACTCACCAAGTATTTCATTATGTCAACACCATTGCACTTGTGGTACATACACACAATTGGGATACATGTTAAGTTATCACCCCTTCAGTGGGTTACCTAGATAGATTCTCAACCCTAGTGTCACTATAAGGGAAAATCAAAATGATAAATGCACAAGATTGAAACTCAAGTAAAACATCAATTAATAAATTATAATAGAAGTCAATGAAACAAAATTATCCTAGGATTTACAAGTACAAATCCCACTAGGGGTTTAGCTCTCCTTCGAGCAATACAAAGTCAAAGATGAAATCAAAAGTAAGTGTAAGCAATCCATAGAGATAGCCCCCTTGTCATCCGTGTCGATGGTCTTCAAGAGCACCCTCATCTTCTCCAAAGACTCCTTCGTTAAGCCTAGGGCACACCTCGCCGAACCCAAGCCATCGGAAGCTCCCCCAATAACTCTCCTCCGAAAGAAAATCAATGTCAAATGCCTTAAAAACGCTCTAAAATCCTAGCAAAAACCTTTCCATATCCTAGTTGCGCTCTCCCCAAATGATAGGCAAAAGATAGGAAGAAGATCCCCAAAATAAACTCTCAAAGCGGTATTTAAAGAGTTGAAAATCAGACATCCACACACCCTTGTGGAAATTCCATACGAGCATGTGGATTTCTAGGCTTCAATTTTCCTGCGCATTGTGAACAGTAACTGCTACAGTAATTTGCTTCATTGATTTACTACAGTAAACTGCTACCATACTTTTGCAACAATGCTCCCAACTTCAATTTCTTCATTGAGGCCATATGATTGGACACAAATCCATGTGGTAGATCATGTCGTATCTTGCTTCCAAACACATTGATGAAGCTTTTGACAATGTTACACAAGTTGGAACAAATGAGTGTGACTGAATTGGTGCCCCTCCTCTTTATGTATTTACTTGCACATTTTGAAGGTTGGCACACACCAACATGTCTATGAGCACAACTTGTGACTTGAACCTTGTTCGGTCCAATAGTTTCCTCAACATCCGTCCATGATCTATTTTTGCTTCCTTTCTTCTAAACTTGTCTCCACAACCTTGAATGAACAAAAGAACGCAAATACACACCAATAAACCATAAAATCTGATAAAAGTGATGCTCAATGTAAGAAAAGTATACTTAGTAATACTTATACACAAGCACTTATCAGATTATTTCTACACAACCTTTATTCGAAGCACCAATTCATAAGGAATGCTACCGGTATTACCTAAGCTGTTGTTTTGGGTATATTCACATCGTTGATTGGGACACACTGAAAATAGCTAATCTCTTTGATAAAGTGCAATGGTATTTGAGTCTGGGCTCGTGGTTTTGAATTTTAGATATAACTAACCCTGGTTACTATGAGCTAACTTTGGAAGCCTTGGTCACTTTTGAGAAGGAAATGTTGGAGGTATCCTAGCATCAGCTAGATGCACTTAGTTTTCAAATGTTGGGGAAGCGGTTTGTAACATGTTATACAAAATTTGCAATTCTAATGGTGGTTTATGATGAGGAATTCACTTAAACAGTTGAGTATGCAAACCTTCCACTCCCGAGTATTCCATCATTACCACAGTGGCACCATATATGTATTAATAATTTTCTATTTGACCCATGTTCGTCCAAGGCTTCGACTCTCCAGTCCCCAGGTGTTCGCATAATTCATTCATTACTGAGTAAATCAGTTACTGAGAGAGGTGCAAGTACAAGAGTTGTCACTTGCAGTGATTTCTAGTCTTTGATTAGCATGGCAGACAGAGTCCCGTTTTATTTGGGTTATGTTTTGGCCAATGCTATGCATCATCAAGCAATAACCCACCAGGCCAGCATCATTTCAGTTGAACCCTATATCATGCAATTGGCAAGGGGTTGATCTTATTGGTAACCATGGATCAAGTGGCGATTGGCGGCGGAGCCAAGCCTATCACTATTCTTGCTTTGCGTGTGATGGAGTTTATTCACTCCACAAGGTATCAATGATAATAACCATCTCATCATGAACTACGTGACTCAATCTAGTAGTTTGGCATCCCTGTTTAACCAAATCAATGCCGCTTCAACTTTATCAGATGGTTCTCCATTTGACCAATGTTTGATGCGGAGTTTACAAAAATTGAGGACCACTATGAAATCTCCTCCGTTGTATTTTCATCATTTATGCATAGTGTTGGAGTGATACCACTGATTTGATGGACCATTTTGCTAATTCAAGAGACACTTCAACAGTTGAGGATAACCAAGGCACTCAGGATGCCATAGAGTCCAAGTCTAATTGAGAAACATTCACCCTTTTATCATTTCAGTTTTATCTTTTCATTATTTAGAATTTGTATTCATTATGATGATGCATGACTTAAGACGATCTATGACTTATTGCTAGGGATCACAAGACTAGGGGTGACATTAGAGCTAGTGTACTTTGTTGTGTTAAGTGTTTGTTCACCCATGCTTTGGAAACCCTTTCTAGTTCACTCTTCACCTTAGTTGTGAGTTTACTTGTACCATGGAAAAAATTGTAGTTTATAGACCTTTTTTATCTTTAAAAAAAGAGAGAATAAGTGTGAAAGAGAACTTATTTTCTTTTTTAGTTATCGTTAAGTTAGATTTGAATGAATGCCCTACCGATGGTTGTAAATAGTTTGTGCAAAAGATGGTAGAAAGAGCTATCTCCTTTTGAAGTGTGAAAGCCACCCTTGAGTAGTCGGATCTTGGGCTTTACCATTGTTCACTTGATGCCTACCAAGGGAAAGGGCTACCTCTACGTAGTATGAAGCTACGACCCAATTAGTTAGGTTGGAAATAAGGTCAGTTGAACTACTTTTCCTCTCCAAGGAAAATAGGGCACATTCCTAGGGTGAACGCACATATACACTAAAGTATGGAGTATTGGGTAAATCTATTTCTTGAAGAATCAACTATTTGTGCATTAATCTCTAATGTCCCCTTGTTGTCTTTGAATTCCTAATCTTTTATAAAATTTAAGATCATGCACTCATCTTCTTTTCTTATGAACCGAGTGTTTTCTTGAGGACAAGCAAAGGTTTAAGTCTATGGGGGTATTTGATGAGTGCATTTTATATAGATATTTTATATACACTATTGTGTGTTTTACTCATCCTTTTAGCACATTTTTATGACAAACCGATGCTACTTGAGGTATGTTTGCTAAATTTTGCGGACAATTGTGGTTCGGACCAAAAGGAATGAAAAGAGAGCAATTCTGATGCAAAACAACATTAGAATACAAGTTTCAGGACAAGCAGGGTCCGAAGCACACCCATGCTTGGAAAGCACGGGCGTGTTGAACCCTCATGCGTTCTATTGGAGTCTATTCAAAACTGAAAAGCATGGTTTCACTATCCCTAGCACCATCGTGCTGAGGGAGCACTATCGGTAAGCACGGGCATGGTCATTATGCTCCTAGCACGAGCGTGCTCTCCAAACATAGGCAGTAAGCAAGGGTGTAATTACCCCCATATGATTTACTGGTTTTGCGCAAAATCAATCCCCAGGATCTGGACCCAAGCATGGTCATTAGCACGCCTATCAGCATGGGTGTGCTTACATCGGGAAATGATTTTTTAAGCCGTAAAATTAGATTTTGGGGGAATCTTTTTCTCTCTTTCTTGAGGCGTGGTTTAGGGTAGCCGTCGGCACCATTCAGGGCTGGATCTATAGTGAAGACAAGGGTAGAAAAGGAGGATCATCAGTGACAACCATTGTCAAGCCTTCTCCAACACGATTGGGAAGCAAAAAGTGAGTTTAATGGACAAATTCTATTTCTCTTATTTCTTTCCTATGATTGTTTGTAAGACTATGAGGGACTAACCATCTTTCAATACCCCAGATTATGAACCTTGACTTCAAATGCTTTGATTTTAGTGATATTGATTCTTGAGTTTCCTTGTGGTCTCCCTTTTGTTCATATTACTTATCTTTCTATGTGTTGATTACCTTGATACTTGTATGTTGCTAGCCTAACGAGGTTCTTGCCATTAGCCATGTATGTATTGATTTTTTATTGCTATTTCCCCCGTTGGTGGCCATTGCATTTTAAGTTGCTATTTAACCTTAGATCGATTTACTATCGAGAAGGTAATCTCTACTCGTCTAGCTAGGGCACACATTAGGGAAGGGGTTGAGTCCGCTCCAAGCCTTGGGCAAGGATGTACGTTGTCAAACCTTTATAAGTGTTCACCATAGTCCAAGAAGAAACTCTGAATCATAGCCTAGTTATTGCATTTGTCATGGGGATAAATCTGGGCAACTGTCATTTCCACTGCTATCTCTTCAACCCAAAACCCTGTCTCTTCTTCATTTACTATTCTTTTCTAATTTAGTAGATTAATTAATTCAAACTAATTTTTGAGCTTGCTAGATATTAGGAAATGAACAAGTATCGAGAGCTATACCAGTCCCTGTAGATTCGACTACATGATCCTATTGGGTACACTTTATTATTTTTATGACCCGTGCACTTGCGGATACGCAATGAGCATATCAGAATACCTTGTACATAAACTCGGCAAAGCCATCTATGGTCTTCTACAAGCCCCTAGGGCTTGTTATGGTCGCACTGATAAAAAATTCATTCACATGGATTTTATGCGAAGCATCAATGAGCCTATTGTATACAACAAACTGAGAGGAAATTCAGACATCCTACTATTATGTATGTATGTAGATGACATCATCTACATGGATTCCTCTCATGACATGCTATCTAAACTCAAGGAGATCATGTTAAAGAATTTTGAGATGACAAACTTGGGGCCACCGAGATACTTTCTTGGGCTGGAGGTGAAGCAATCTAATAGAGTTCTGTTTGTCTCTCAACATAAGTATGCTGAAGACCTGATTAAAAAAGCTGGAATAATGAATTGCAAAGCAATTACAACTCCCATGAATACTAATGAAAAGCTCAGTCTTGAAGATAGTTCAAGAAAGGCTGACCCCACTTGTTATAAAAGGATCGTTGGCAGCCTCCTATATCTCACTCACACTCAGCCGGATCTTGTATACGTTGTGGGCATTGTATCTCGGTTCATGGAAACACCAACCATGCATCACATTGGTGCAGTAAAAAGGATACTTCATTATGTGAGTGGAATGTTGAGTCATGGACTTCTATATATGCACAATGATGAGGTATATCTCACCGGCTTCACTAACAGCGATTGGGGAGGATCAACGAAAAACAGAAGAAGCTCGACATGTTGGTGTTTCTAGCTTGGATTAGCTACTATAGCTTGGTGTTCTAAAAAGCAATTGATCACTGCTTTATCAAGCATAGAAGCTGAGTATATCACAATTACTTTTGTCACCTATATAACTATATAGCTTAGGTGTCTGTTGCTGGACTTTGGTGTGAAATTATCTAGACCTATTGTGATACAGTGCTACAATAAATCAACCATGCCAATCACTCAAAAGCCCTCTCTACATGGCTGCACTAAGCATATTGACAATAGGTTCAATTTCTCAGACATTTAGTTAATAATGGTGAAATCAATGTCATATATTGCAACACAAACGAGCAAGTTGCCGATGTGTTCACTAAAGCTCTTCCAAGTCACAAATTTGTGTTTTTCTAACAAGCTTTGGGTGTCACAACCCTCTTCTGAGTAAGGGGAGGATGATGAAGAGCTTACTCATGACGACAACAAAAAATGCAATTTGCGACACATTTTTATGACACAAAAAATCAAAAACGTGTTGCAGAATGCAATTTGCAACACAATAAAATGTCATGTTTCAGATGTTTTTTTGCAATAATTTTAAAAAATGTATCGCAAAATTTGTGACGAAAAACAAAAATGTTGCAAATCTCATCACAATTGATTGGTTTTTTAGACAATATTTGCAATTTAATTTGCAATTCAATTTGCAACATTGTTTTGTGACACATTTTTTGTATGTCGCAAATTACGTTGTAATTGTAACTGTGTGAGACGTTTTCCAACATTCTTTGTAACACATTTTGATTATCACAAAACATTTTATATGGCGCAAAATGCGTTGCAACTGTAGGAGATTTTTTGCAACAAATCTCGCAACACATTATAACTGTAAAAACTTATTTCGCAAATTGATTATTCATAAGAAACAAAACTACGACACAGTTTGTGATTATTTGCAATAATTTTTGACAATTTTTTTATAAACCTGTTTTAATGCCTAATTTATAATGCTCAATAATAACTTTTATAATATTTCCCAAAATAAATACTCTGATCTATAAGTATCCTGAACAACAATCCAATACAAAATATAATAGTCAAAACATCTAATATGACAAACCAATACAAAATCTAATAGTCCAAACATCTAATATGGCAATCCAATACAAAATATAATAGTCTAGACATTTGATAGTCTTTCAATAGTAGGATTAACAGTGCTTGCATGGGGGAACAACATTGGTGACTTGATAGCAAATGTGACAGTGACCGTGAATGGAGGGTAAGATGGTACCCAAATTGCAATCTCAGCGTGCTATGCTACTCCTATATTCAATACTTTGATTGGTTGGTTTAAGCTGCCGTTATTGGTTCAGGTTGACTTATTCAATAGCTCCTTCTGTGATTCCTATGGGCCCTCCATTGTTTGAGATTTTGTGGTTATGATTAGAGGCTTACTTTGGGATCTGGTTATAAAAAGGGACATTGAAGAATAAACCAAAAATAATAACAATTCACCAAATAAACTAAATCAAAATCAGATCCATCAAACAAAGCAAAATTTCTAAAAAGAAAAAAACCTTTCCAATCAATGAAAACTTAGATTAGATCAAACACAAAACAACCAATTTGATCCCCAAATCACATGAACAAGAAAAATAAATACATAAATAAATTCTACACAGTTAACAAAGCTAACAAAAAATCAATAATTTAGAAAGCAAACCTTCAGATTAGGAGAAAGAAAAATCAGAACAAGAACCAAATTGCACAAAACCCTCTCTCACCGACTCCAGACCAAAGTGGCAAGGAATTGGAAAGAGCTAAAAAAAAAGTGATAGACCACTTTAAAACCATTGTGCAGTATGGCCATATAAGTAAACTTAAAAATTGGATTGGATAAATATAGTAGTGTTCAAGTCATTTCGTATCCAAAATGTTTTTAACTATAAGTGTTAAATATAGTTTATACCAATAGTATTCAAAATTCATATCGATATTAAAACAGACAAACACTAACAACCTTTCCTTGATTAGAATTCTTTGTTGAAAAAATAAAAATAGTAGTACTCCATAATAACGAAGATTGGTTTGTAAACATATTGATATGAACTGAGGATTATCTAAACTAGATATGATGCCAAGAGTTGGTGTTTGTTTGGATGACTGATAAAAGAAGGGGTTGATATTAATAGCGAGGGGCTCACTAAGTCACAAGGTCATCATACAAAGAAGGGATTGATAAAAGTGAAAACTAGCAAATTAAAATAGTGGGAAATGAACCAAGAGGCATCAACACTTTAACAATATTACGTCATAAAGAAGGTGTAAATAATAGTTAAGAGATAAACCGATGGATAAAGACTTTGACTTGAATAGTTATTCATGTGCATCATTACCAGAATGCAGTGGAATAATGCAAATAAAATATTCCAAAAAGCTAACATAAACAAATGAGACTGATGGTGAGTAAAAAGTAATGATACAATCAGTCCAAAAACATTATTTGAAACTTTTAACTCGATGAAAATGATGCAATAAATAATTTGGTGGAAATACAGCAAACTATTAAGAGTACAAGAGAGAGCACCTACGATAGCATGAGCAACTATATCCAATTCAGTAGCTTAAAAAATTTCCAGAGCAAGATCCACAAGTGAAAAATACTTAGCAAAGTAAGCCCATGTAATACTTTTCAAAAAGTATGCAATAAGTCACAAAAATCTGTGTTAAGACAGCAAATTAATACAGGGAAAATAGGCTTTCTGGAACAATAACCAGTAAGCAAAGGAAGTTTGGTAGCTAGCGTGTGAAAATTTCCAGCTCTACTGTAACAAAAAAAAAATTTGAGGATATGAAAAAACAAAGACAGTTTTGTACTTTACCTACAAATATTTCTTTCACAACTCCATGCAATTTGTAGGAGATCCATTGTTATAATCAGTTGAGAGAACAACTTGGATTGTAGGGAATATTAAAACCATTCAAATCGATTATAACCTAAAATAGCAAATATAATAGGCATGTCCACAACTATCAAAAGAAAGAGATTGTACATCTGAGATACATATTTAACATTAATTGTGCATCTCTATAGTTCAAATAAGTCTTCAGAGTTCCTAGGAGATGACCAATACTGAAATAGAGATTTAGTTGTCAATCTTTAAGTTGCACTTAGCATGGAGATGAAAAAGCGATACCCATCTATCTTGTACTCTTCTAGTGGATTTCTATGCCCAAAACTACTAACATTCACCTGCCAATAATAATTCACTTTAAAAGCTTGCCATTAAGCTATTAAGAACTTAACATAGATCAGAGTTTGCATTATTTGAAATTCAAAAAATGGAAAAGTTACCGCAAAACTGAGCCTATTCATATTTATGAAATGATCCATCCAGAAATTGCCTAGACTTTTCACAATTACACCTCTCTGTGATTTAAATAAAGAAGAATATCAAAAGTTTAAGAAACTAAGCAAATTTGGAGTTAAATTTGTTGGACGTAGTGGCTCAGGTCCATAGTCTCATATCGCCTGTGAGACCAATTTTCTCTAGCTTCATATACCCTTACCAAACCTTCCCCACAACTGTAGTTATGAAGAAGTTAGGGTGGTGGGTCCTTATATAACATGATATCAGAGCTGTGTTCCACGTTGATGCCGGGCTGTGCCTTGGATGAGCTAGGATCTTAGGTCCCACATCCACTGTGGGCCAAGGGGGGTGTTGGGATGTAGTGTGGCTCAGGTCCATAGTTCCACATCGCCTGTGAGACCAATTCTACCCTTACCAAACCTTCCCCACAACTGCAATTATGAAGAAGTTAGGGTGGTGGATCCCTATGTAACAAAATTAAGCACTATTTAATAAGTAGTAGTTATGATTATTGTTAACAACTAACAATAAGAGGGCATTTATGCAGAAAATTCTTCATTATACATGAATATAATGCAACGAATGGAAGAGGTAATACCCACCATCCAAATCCAACCTCACGCATGTTTGCCTCAGGTTTATGAATGATGTCAACATTTTGATGGCATGCAGGAAAGTCTTTGCTCCAAAAAGCAATACCAAGGGAGAGATAGCACTCACCCTCTGAATCCCGCTCTCATGACCATTACATTCCGTAGTTTCAGTTTTTGCCAATGGTAAACATGTATATAATCTCTAACTATTTCATTCCAGTATCCAGATTCAGCTAGAAAGAGTTCCTCTTTTGCCATGCACGTATCTATCTGTACATCCTAGAGCCTAACAGGTGGCTCACGCAAGCGACCAGGCCATTGAGCAACATTTGGTCCATGTCCATTTTCAGGGAGCTATGTTATGCATGCTTTCAAGTTGGCATACCAATAAAAGCATAAACAACGATTAATACAATGAAATAAAAAAAAGATAGAAAATCAAGATGATAAACCCATGGCATTCTTTCACATCTCTATGAACATGGATATCTTTAGAGTAGATATTTTCTTTTTTGTACAACACGGATAGGAAGGAACATATTTTGCCCCACATAAGATTTTTCTAATCGACATTATTATAAGAAAAAAAATATTAACATGAAACTACATTTTCCTCTAATTCAAAACAAATAGGCATCTATTCTTTTGAAACACAATAGGTAATTAATATATTTTCACAATAACAAGCATTCATACACATGACAAAATACCAAGTCATAGTATGCAAATTTACTATTTTACGATCAGACATGATCCGTGGTGGTGATTGAGTTAGGTGCATTCCAAAACGAAAAAGATGGATATAATCTTTCAATGCAGTAAATGGAATTATTGAAAATACCAGACATTATTTGGATCATCATCCAGATCACAAAGAGGAGGTTGGCTTCCAGGATTGCAGCTAATATAGCATGTGTTGTTCAAAGGCTTCCGCCAGATAGCAATATAACCCTCCTTTTTCACTAGCTCCCAACAAATTCTTGAAGTAAGCTCCTCCATCTCTATGTAGATAAATGTAAAATACTAGTGATAATAAACATAAGATTGATATGAAATGAATACTAAAGCATATTGATTTTCATCATTTAGAAATGATAAGATCACTACAAGAAAAACAGGAATTTGGCACGGTAGATTTGGCACGGATTTTGGCCAAAAAACCGTGACAAACTGATTTTGGCACATATTTTGGCACGGAAACATAACCGTGCCTATAGCATGGGTGACAAATATAATTTGTCACGGAATAGTAACTCCGTGCCAAATTTTGTCACGCTTTAACTAAACCGTGCCAAATTTGTCACGGTTTTAGGCACAGTTTTTTGGTACTGTTTTTGGCACGGTTTTGTTTTGTCACGGTTTTAGGCACGATTTGTTGTCACCATTTTTGTCACGGTTGTGTTTGTCACATTTTTTGGCACGGTTTATCTGTCACAGTATTTGGCACGGTTGGTTTTGTCACGGTTGTTGGCACGATTGTTTTGGCACCATTTTTGGCACGGTTTTATATTGTCACGGTGTTTGGTACGGTTTGTTTGGCACCATTTTTGGCACGATTAGTTTTTGTCACGATTTTTAGCACGGTTTATTTGTCACCATTTTTGGAACGGTTTTGTTTTGTCATGATTTTTGTCACAGTTTATAGTGTGAAGTTTGTCACGGTTTTTTTGCACGAAAATGATTTTTGGCACATTTTTTGTCATGATTTTTGGCACAGTTTTAAATTTTATATAGTTCTTGGCACATTTTTTGTCACGGTTTTTGGCACGGTTTTAAATTTAGTAAGGTTATTGGCATGGTTTTTGTCACGAAATTTGGCACAATTTCTTTAAAAAAATTACAAATATATTTATTTAATAATAGAACCTGTATTTAATTTCATCAAAATATATATTGCAATATTTGTAAAATAAGCAAAATTAATTGTTATTACAATCATAGCATGACAATAATAAGGTCCAATCTACATAACTCCACAAAACTCTTAACATAAACCATGTATATTATCAAAACCTTATACATCATCCTCCAAGTCTTCAAGAGAATTATCGGTAGACGGAGAAATCACGAACTCTCTTTCGCATTGGAGAGTGCTCATCGGCATGTGTCCGTGACTCTCCAGCAGGGTGCTCGAGGGGCATGTGGCGTACGAGGCAAAAAAATAGGCATGCTAGAAAGGTCAATACCTTGGCCACGAGTGCGGCAACCAATGATGATTCAAATAACTCGCTGACGAGTCGACTCGACTTGTAACCCTAGCAAGCTCTTCCTCTAATTCCTTAACTCTGTTGCGAAGTTGTTCAGTTGATTCAGAAGATCCCAAGCGTGGCTTGTAAGTGGATGAAGTCATCTGCCTAACAATATTACCCTTTCCTACCACTCTGTTACGACTCCCAATGGCTATCTCATCCCATAATTCATCTTGGTTAATAGAATTCTCATCCATCCCTTGATCGCATTTATCTACTATTGCTTTGTCAAATGCCTCCTCGTATCCATTAAAAAAATAAGCAGTTATTAATGATAGTGAGTTAAATTGGCTAATTAGTAACCAATTCTCAAATATTAAATAAAACTAAATAAATATTAATTAGGTTTAACAAGCTCAATTTATCAACATATTATTTCCATTATTGAAAGTAGTTATAAAATTAGAGGAAAAACTTGATCTCAAATTAAAACATGATTAACTAAATGTCATAGAAATATAAATAAATTTAGGCATGGAAACATGGATGGCATGTTTTTTGCACTGATAACTACATATGAAAAAGACATGGACCAAAACATACATGTCAAAAGTCTTGCATTTATTTAGAACTAATTTTTAATCACATAAAATATCTACATATGTTATTCATATATATAATATCATCCTGTTAACTTAGTCTGTAGTTTATTCATAAAATACTAACTAAACACTTTAGAATTTTTTTACTTACAAAATAAATGAGCAAATACTGACTCAAAGTTGAAATATCTTTTCCAAGAAAAAAAAAAACAAAATTATGACGTTATGCATGAAAATAAATATTCTGTTGCCTTCCATGGTTCCCCACAAACACAATGTTTTGCTTTGACAAGTGTGAAATTTTGGAGAACATGAGCCATGTTTAATAATTGTTTTTTATTATTATTATTATTATTATTATTATTATTTGTTAATAAGAACAAATAATTCTTATTAACCAAAAATAAGAATTATTTTTGCCTGCCATTTGAGAAGATCAAACAGGTATTTCTTGCAAGATAAAGTTTGCAACTTGTCTAACCATCAATGAGTACTCATTTTCATGCATTAAAACCATTTGGCTTTTTATCAGATGAGCAAGTTAACACTAGTAACACACACACATGCGAAATGAACTACTCAGGAATAAGGAAATCATAAGGGTTTTAGATCTTAACTTGTAAAAATAAAGTTAATCCTTGTCTTGTTCACTGTCCTTATAATTTGTCATTTAATCTTATTCATGGCTTATAAATATTTTTAAATAAGCTCATCTAAATGGTTTACAGATATTTTGTAATTACTTATTTATTTATATGTTATTCATTTTATAACCGAAATTTTTTTAATTGAAATATTAACTACTTATATTATGTAACATTTTCCTCATGCACAATTATTTTTAAAGACAAATGCACTCTCACGGTTTAATTATACTATGGTACATACATCGCAAAACTATTCTATGTGTTTTTAGAGCAATTAGTGCACTTTTTGAAGCCAAAGAAGGTGAATATCATTGAACTTTGAATTTTTGTATCAATATATAAAGGCCAAATAAATCATGTTTCCTGAAAAATCAAAACTTAGTGACTCATATTCATTTGCATATTATGAGAAGTCATACCTGAAGTTCTTTGATAGATCACCAGCGAGTGTTGCTGGTTCCGCTCTCTCTCAAGTATCAAATCTCTTCTTCACTCAACCTTTCATTTACTTGAGATGGAAATGTTCTGCCAAAGACTTTTCGTATGGTTAATTTGCACCTTGGGAACATTCCATGAGTGGGTAGCATTAATTAAAAAATAAGAAATTTCATAATGCTGCATGATCAAAAGGTTTTTAGTTTGTTCTAAGATATTTTTAGGCAAAAAGCACTCATCAGTACATGTGATATTTTTAGTTAGTTGCAGCAATCAACCATGGTTGAGTTAAAGCAAGATAAACTTCATTCATATATAGATTATCAGAGGCTAAATATTAAATAATTGGATTTGAAAATTTCTAAAGATCTCCTCAAAGACTTAATGGGAAAGAAATGCGTGTTTGGCGCCGATTGCTATGTTTTTCCTACTTCCTGCAACAATATTCATGGAGCCCAATGTTCTTGCCATCACAGTAACACTTGCTAGGGAAGATAAAAAGATCATTTGTTACCTGCTTTTCAATTCCTACAATTTTTAATTAAATTTCGTCAACCTAACCAATTTCCTCATTACCAAACATACTAGTGCCTTGACTCTACAGGTATGCAACTCTCGATATGTTCTAATGAATTACCACATTTTACCTCATTGATATTTCATTCATCACCTCTAATTCTATGTTGGGCTGCATCAGAAAATGTTTGTCTTTGTTTTCCTAATGCTTATTAAAATTTACTCTGAAATTCAGTAAAAGGTTTTAGTGGCTACTTTTCTAAGTTTAACAGTGTCTTTAATTAAACCTTTTTCTTTGTAAACTAGGTTTTAGTTTCTTGTCGGGTTTCCAGAACTCCGACAAGAAACTAAAATATGGCTTTTCCTAGGTTTCCAAAACTCCGAAAAGAAGGTCTGGATTGTAGTTTTTTTTCTCAAGCATAGTTTGCAATGCTAACAAGAATATTGAAACAAGCAAAGATGCATTTAAACAAGCAAAGATGCATTTAAACAAGCAAAGATCCAACTACAGAGTACTCACGGACATATACATCAAATAGATAGGAACTCTTGTATTCAAAGAGACCCGAAAAATACAAGAAAAATTAAAAACAAAGCAAAGCATCTCATGACTATTATATCAATCGCATAAAAAAACTCCACCTTTCTCTTTTTGTAGTTGTAGTTCTAGACTTCTACAAAATCATTCCGATCCCACCACTCCTCTCAAAAAACCACTTCAACAACTCCAAACACACAATTTCCTCCCAGATCTACACCGATCTTGAACTCACCACCCAAAACTCCCTTCAACGATGACATCCAGAGCACCCAAACCCTCCCAGTTGAGCTCCATCAGTCCAAGATTTGAGTGCTGTGAATTGAGAGAACATGAATTCCAAGTAATTGAAAAAAAGGATGGAGAACAGTAAAATAAGACAAGGCTTGGTTTTGGCGGCAGGCTGTGAAACTTTGAGCGGGATGGGAAACATGACCTAGGTTTTCACTCTTTCCTTTTTACAGAGTTCTTTGGTGGGAATTGAATAGAATCCTAATTAAACATATACCTTGGGATTGTCCTAATTAGATATTAATCAAGTACTATTAAGAAAAGACTTTGGTTCATTGTATGTAGAAAAATTAATTATTAATGAAATGATCATCAATAAATCGTTTATAATGAGTAATAATAATATTAAGTCAAACGTAAATTATTGACATTTGTCTCTTAATGAGGAATTAATCCAAATAGATGTTTTTGTGGGACCTAGCAAAGATCAAAAGTCATTGATGAAAATGATGGGGTTGTTAATTAATAGCTTAATATTGATCTTAAATTAGAATTTATTCGTTATACAAATTGAGAGGATGACTCTAATTTGGTTTCTTACGATAAAATATTATTTTTATTTTTTAAAATAAGCTTTAATGGTGTTATTATAAAAAAGGGGAAATGAAAATATCTATAGATCTATATAGGAAAAATTGCATTTTGTAATTTAAAGTTAATATAAGAATTAAAAAATTTGTGAAACATTTTTCATTCTGATTTTTAGAGAAAATGATTAATATCTGGGGAATTGTCACCCGCATATTTGCATGTAAAGACATGACTAAGAGTTGGTAAAGCTTGCAAAAATTTCAACTTATTTTTTGGTTTTCTTGGTAGTCATATTATTATTATTATTATTATTATTATTATTATTATTATTATAAATAGACCCCCAAGAAAAATTGTTATATAGATAAATAATTTATATTATTATTATTGTTGTGATATTTAAGTAAAACTTCAATACACTTTTTTAGACTAATTTAGAATCGATAATTCTAATAAATCAATTGCTCAAAAATTATATATACACACACATTAAAAATAACAAGAAGAAAAAAAATATAATAGGGAATAAATGAAAAACGGAGGCTGAAAGTAGAGAATAAGTAAGAATTAAAGAGAGAGAGAGAATATTTAAGGAATAAAAGTTGTTAGTTAATATAATAATTAAGTTGATTTGGTTGTAGGAGTTGAGTTATATAGAGTAGAGACAAAGTGGTCAGGGAGGGACTTGGTGCAATGGGACACTGATTCAATCACATGGTTAGACTTCAATGTGAAGATGCTGCCTCTTCCCTTTATGTTTGTCTACACGTACATTTGACTATATTAAAATCTCCTTTCAAAATACCAAAATACACTATTTTTATATGTATGTATGTATATATCATATTTTTTTAATTACAAGTATTGTAAACAAATTAGTAAAAATATAGACAAGCTCACTACATATATTTTTTTATCACTCGCTTTTAACTAAGGAAGTTGAACTCTCAACGTCCCCGCCATAGGAGTCAAATATAAAGAAATTGTCACCGATCGATATATATATACTAGTTTGACAAATTTTTATGAAAAGAATTGAGAATTGAAAAATTCTTTATCAATTATACTAAATCAAATTTATGTGAAGATGTAACAACATATTTTCAGAATTGAAGAAATTCTTTATCAATTAAGGCCTATCGAGTACAACAATTAATTAATAATTCATTAAAAAAATCAACTATGTTATACATATACATACATTTTGTTTTCATAATTTACCTTGATAGTTATTTGTCATCAATAAGATTAAAATGAGGGCATAGAGTTTACGGGTTTACACGCTTTCTTCTGATGGTTTAGATTTTTCGTTTTTGTTTTTGGTTTTTTTTTTTATTTTTGTATGTGAGCTTATATTTGATGGTAAAAAATCTTAGATTGAAACTTTATGATTTATATGATAATTAATTTCATCAAGAATTTCTCTTCTCTTCGACATTATATTTTCTTCTTATTCTTAATATTTGTGTTCACGCACTCCCTTATTCTAACATACTACATATTTCTAAATTAAATCTCATACTAAATCTAACATGCCTTTTAACAAAATATTTCAAAAAACATGTGACCAATAAATAAGTAAAAGTCATATATAAGAGTTCTATCAAATATAAAAAATTTTAAATAAAATCAACAAAAGTACAAAACCAATATTTGACTTATTCTAATTTTAAATTACAATATAAAAATTTTTTTTATTGTGGGTAAGTAATTATTATAAATAGAGTGCAATTATTATGTAATTATTATAAATATAAAGTAAAATTAAGTTTTTTGTATGGTTTTAGGTTGGTCGTGCCAAAAACAAAGTTGACAAAGAAAGGGTTGATGTAGTTTACTACGGTTTTTGGCACGCTAAGTCTACACCGCGCCAAAAAAATAGTGCCTAATGTCATGTACTCTATTTGTCACGGTCTTTTGGCACGCTACCTTTACCGTGCCAAAAACCGTGGATGACAAAGGTTGATATGTTTGTCACGGTTTTTGGCACGGTTTAGTCTACACCGTGCCAAAAATAGTGCCTAATGTCATGTACTCTATTGTCACGAAGCTTTTTGGCACGGTTTAGCCTTTACCGTGCCAAAAACCGTGACAAAGAAAGGGTTGACGTGTTTGATACGACGGCTTTTTGGCAGCGGTTTAGTCTGACACCGTGCCAAAAATAGTGCCTAATGTCATGTACTCTATTGTCACGGTTTTTGGCACGGTTTAGCCTTTACCGTGCCAAAAACCGTGACAAAGAAAGGGTTGATGTGTTTGTCACGGCTTTTGCACGCAAGTCACACCGGCCAAAAATGGTGCAAATGTCAGTACGCCATTGTACGTCTAGCACTTTACCGTGCCAAAAACCCGACAAAGAAAGGGTTGATCTGTTTGTACGCTGCCATCGTAACTCAAATCTATGCCAAAAATAGTACTATTATCTGCGGTTTTTGGCACGGTTTAGCCTTTACCGTGCCAAAAACCGTGACAAAGAAAAGGTTGATGTGTTTGTCACGGTTTTTGGCACGGTTTAGTCTACACCGTGCCAAAAATAGTGCCTAATGTCATGTACTCTATTGTCACGGTTTTTGGCACGGTGTAGACTAAACCGTGCCAAAAACCGTGACAAAGAAAGGGTTGATGTGTTTGTCACGGTTTTTGGCACGGTTTAGTCTACACCGTGCCAAAAATAGTGCCTAATGTCATGTACTCTATTGTCACGGTTTTTGGCACGGTTTAGCCTTTACCGTGCCAAAAACCGTGACAAAGAAAGGGTTGATGTGTTTGTCACGGTTTTTGGCACGGTTTTGGCACGGGTTTTTCTTTAAATTTTAGACGAAAAAATAATTAGTGCTAAATATCGTGGCAAAATTGTCACGATTTAGTAACCGTGCCAAATACCGTAACACATTGTCACTACTTTTGGGTTTGGTGCCAATTTCCGTGACAAATTTGGCACGGAATCAAAACCGTGACAAATAAATCGTGCCAAATTCCTGTTTTTCTTGTAGTGGATCCTTGTTGCATATTAGGTTGATGAATTATAAGCCTAGCACTCTAAAACCTTTTCACAAAGTCCGTGATAGAAAATTTCATTGATTTGGCAAACTTCAATTTTTAAATCCTGAAATGAATCACAATTTATACATATCCATGCCTCTGGATGACATGGAAATAAGTTTTAAATAGGAGTTAGCTAAAGGGTTGTGTTAAACCCACAATACCATCAATAATTGATGTTTAAAAAAAAAACCGGAGACATAATACGAAAAAGAAAACATATGAACTCTCACAAGGATGAGTTTTTTATTCCTACAAAATAGAGAGAAAGACCCTGGAGAAGAATTGGAAGGTTTACACCATTTAATTTAATTTGGTGTGGTCAAACATGAAAAAGATAGAGTATATCAATCTATCTAGTTGTTGCCCAGGCATTAATCTTTTTTATTCTTAAAAAAATAAAAGCTACATAAACAGCTCATATGGCATAAAAAACAACAATAGTTTAAAAAAAATCTTCATATCTATTGTTTTTAATTTTGGTTACTTCTCATTGATAAATATTTTGGGCATATATAGAGCCTTACACCTCACTCTTATAAAACAACCTTGGACTATTTCATAGTTACCTATTTGCCTATAGGGCTCTGAAAAACCTGAAAGTATATAAACATACAATAAATCTCAACACTCCCCCTCAAGATGGGCGAAAGATATCCACTAAGCCCATCTTGTCACATCTTGTAACTAAGTCTAACGAATTGAGCCCTTTTGTTAGACAATCAGCTGCCTGGTCTTTGGTTAAAACATTGCCTAGCTCCAGTAGTCCACTATTCAACTTCTCTTTGATGAAAAACCTATCGATCTCTATATGCTTGGTCCTATCATGTTACACTGGGTTGTTGGCAATACTTATGGCTGACTTGTTGTCACACCACAACTTCATTCTGACTCCTTGATCCAGCTTCAACTCCACCAACATACCTTTTAGCCATAACAACTTTGCAACTCCCAAAGCCATAGCTCTGTACTCGGCTTCTGCTGTTGATCTTGCCACAAAAGACTGTTTCTTACTCTTCCAAGAGACCAAGTTGCCTCCTACAAAGGTGTAGTAACCCAAGGTGATCTCGTATCGTCGGAACAGCTAGCCTAATCAGAGTCACAGTAGTCCTCAATGCTCACATGACCATTTTTTCTGAATATCAGCTCCTTTCCAGGGGCACTTTTCAAATACCTCAGGATTTGGTACACTGTCTCCACATGACCCTTCCGCGGGTCATGCATGTAGCTACTCACCACGCTCACTGCAAAAGAGATATCAGGACGTGTGTGAATAAAATAGATCAACTTAGCTACCAATCTCTGGTATCTCTCGTGATCAATTGGTTCTCTGGCTCTGTGCTCAGCTTGAACCCTTGATTGATCAGTGTAACCGCAGGTTTATACCCCAACATACCTGTCTCCGTGAGAAGATCAATTGCATACTTCCTTTGAGAGAGAACCATCCCCTTCGCTCCTCGAGCTATCTCAATCCCAAGGAAATATCGAAGCAAACCAAGATCCTTCACCTCAAATTCTTTGCCTAGTCTCACCTTGAGTTGGGCAATCTCCTTCTCATCATCCCCTTGTTTATATATAAATAATATAACATATGTCCTAATAGAACCCAAATCACAATTTAATTAAAAATTAAATATATCTTAATCATGGATATATTTAGAATTAAAATTTAAATTTTTTAATCTTAATTGATTTTGGATTTTCCCTTTAAAATAAATGAATTGGTTGTCTTGGACTTGAATACAAATCCCGAGCCAAATAAAAAATACAAATAATAAAATAATAATAAAATAAAAATTACAAAATTGCCCTTGAGAATTTATCTCGAGGCATAAATACAAATTACAAAATTACCCCTTAGAATTTATCTCTAGGCATAAATCTAAATTACAAGATTGCTCTTGAGAAACACATATCTCGAGGCAATCTCAAATCTTAGGATAGCCCAAATATGCATCTCGAGATGATCCTAAATTTCATATAGCCTGAGAACAAATCTCGAGATAACCTGAGAAAGTGCAAATCCCAAAGTACCCAAACACATATCTCGAGGCAAATTGGTTTAATTGAATTTAAAAAAAATTAATTAAATTAATTAAAATTTCAAATTTGAAACTTTAAAATTTCAAATTTGATCTAATCTCCTTTTGTTTGATTCGCTACGATTCTGCGGAGGGGGTTGGGGATTGTGGACAAAAATAGGCGAAGCTTTTAAAAGAGGGGAGAAAAAAAGGGCCATGGGAATTGAGGGAGAAAAAGAAAAAGAAAAGAAAAAAAGGAAGAAGAATTTAAAGAGAAGAAAAAAAAAAAGAGAAAGAAGATCTGAAGAAAAAAGAAGAGAAGAAAAAGGTGCTGACATCTCTTCACTCATATTTACAAAAAAATCACTACCGCCGCTGTCGGCCACCGTTGGTGCCACCGCTATCAATCATTGTTACATGTAGACTCACTGCTTCTATCACCGCTGAGCTTACCAAAATGAAGACGGAGATCGAGAAGGTCAGAAAGTAGAGGCACGAGAAGAAAATCAAGCTCGCGATCGGAGTCGTGGGATCGTACGCCCAGGTGATACGACCCTACCAGTTCCTCCAAGACTGCATCCCCGAGTTCTTCACCAAGCTCTTGGACTCCAATCTCAAGCAACTGAAGAAAAGAGAAGTTCAATAGGATCGATCTCACCACCAAATGGAGCCCATCTCTCAGTTCATGCTTCGATCGCACAAGCCTCCTCTTTGAGAGCATCGCTCGCCGGGTCTTTCCCAAAGACTCCAACCTTGAGTACACCGAGAACGATGAGCGCCACTATGCCTACCATGTCCGTGACCTACGCCGCCGTGAAGTTCTCATCCCTATCTAGAAAGTTCTCTAGCTGCCAGAGATTTTCATGAGCTCAAGGAAATGGAACATCCTATCGTACAATCGCGTGGCATCCATCACCATGAACAACTATAAGAATACATTCAAGAAGCATGACAACGATCGTTTCTCAAACTTCCCTTGAGGATGTGAAGAAATGCAAGGCCAAGATTGTCGCCGGTGCTCTACTCCCTCATGAGATCCTTGCAGTCGTCTGCAAATACAAGGACGAAGATGGTGATGATGGTGATGATGATGCTCTAATAGAGCTATAATGAGCAAGGATGGTGCATGACATTTTGAAGCTCGGCAAGCTTAATAACTGCATTGTTGTTTGTGACGTCTCTGGGAGCATAATTGAGACTATAATGGAGGTTTGTGTGGCCATTGGGCTACTTATCTCAAAGCTCAGTGAGGAGCCAGAGCCATGGGAGGAGCGATTCTCGATGAGAGGAGTATGATGGTGGAGATCAAGGACCTTAGCTTCACGTACCCGGGGAATGATGACCACCCACCACCGGGGTCATCCCCACTCATCGATGGGTTTTCACTCATCCTTCATGCCGGAAATCGTTTTTTGCTCGCCGGGTCTAGTGGTGTTAGGAAGATGACGATTTTAAAGATTTTGGGAGGGAAGTATATGGTTGGGCCGGAGATGGTTAGGGTCCTTGGGAGGTCTACTTTTCACGACATTGCTCTCACTTCTTCCGGCGATCTCTCTTACCTTGGTGGCGAGTGGAGGAGAGATGATTCCTTTGCAAGTTTTGAGGTGTCCATATAGATGGATGTTTCAACAGATAGAATGATTTATGGAGTCACTGGCGTCGATCCCAGAGAAGAGATGAACTAATTAAAGTTTTAGACATTGAGCTATCATGGAGAATGCATAAATCATTAGATGGTCAGGGAGAAGGTTACAAATATGTATGGGCCTTCTTAAACCATTTAAGGTTCTTCTATTTGATGAGATTACTGTCGGTCTAGATGAGTAGGCAAGAGCCAACCTCCTGTTGAAATATTTGTGAAAAGAATGAGAGGAATGAGGAGCTATAATAATATATATATATATGCTACACATATATTTGATGGCCTTGAGAATTGGCCTACTCATATAGTTTATGTTGCACATGGGAAATTGCAGTTAGCATTGTCTCCCACTTCTCTACTTTCTAAGACCAAAACCCTAGACTTGCATCCTTCCTCAAATCTCTTCCAATCTCTCGGCCTCGATTCTTGTTGCATTCCATCTTCAAGCTTTGAGAGATGTCAGATGATGAAGCCAATAAGGAGGAGAAAGAGCTTGGTTTTTCTTCCCCTGATGTCGTCACCAAATACAAGAGTGCTTCAGATATCATTAATTAGACTCTTTAGTTTGCAGTGTCACAGTGGAAGCTTGGAGTCAAGGCCGACGACCTCTATGAGAAAGGAGATGTCTTCATCCACTACACCAAATTATGCTTTTCGTGGCGTTTTATTAGCGGCGTTTTATATAATCCCCGCTAATATTTTACATTTGGCGGCGTTTTTTGGTCATAAACGCCGGCATGTGATTTTGTGCACTTTGAGGGATTAAAACGCGAGAAAATATTTTTAATTAGCGGGGTTTATTTTATAATACGCCGGGATTTTTTTTTTTAGTGGCATTGAATTATAAAACGCCGTGAGTCGTATTATTGGAGAAATTAGGGCAAGGGGGGAAAAATTCAATCAGCGGCGTTTATTTTTTAAAACGCCAGGAAATTATTTATACTTAGCGGGGTTTAACTAAATAAATGCCGGTAAATTCTTATTAATTTTAGTTTGGAGGGATTTCGCATAAAATTTGCGGGTTAAAAGTTTGTTTCGTGGCGTTTTTTGCAAGAAGCCCCGCTACTTAATAACAAATTAAAAATGTGTTATTTTAAAGAAGACAATTCACTTTACATTATGAAAATAATATATATAATAATTAGTTTATAAACCGTACGCCTCTCTCTCCTTTTCTCTCTCCCTGCGCGCTGGCCCTTCCTCTCTTTCCACGCCGACCCTCTCTTTGCTCTCTCCTCACTCCCAATTCCGACGGCTCCTTCACCACCTTCGGCTCCACCACATCACCAACGTCGCCATCGGCTGCGGCCACCGTAACTCCGGCCTTTTCACTGGAGATTCCGGCCTTTTCACTGGTGATTCCGGCCTTCTCGGCCTTGGTTCAGGTCCTATATCTTTCATCTCCCCAACTCGCCGCCCTAACTCGCTGACGCCTTCGCCCATCTGCCTCCTCGGCCCATGCGGCACTGACCTCCTCCACCCGGCTCTCTCATCTTCGGCCGTTCCTCCGCCCGTCCCCGTCGGCGCCCGTCCCGGGTCCCTCTCCTTTGTCTCTATTTTTCTTCTAGGTTTTTCTTCACATTGAAGCTAATCGGTATGTAAGTTCCTAATTAAAAAGGATGTGTGATGCCCTAATTTGCCAAAAAGTTTTTGGGGTTTTTCCCCCTTTATGTTGTTTGTTTCAATTTTTAATTTGTAGTGTTTTTCATTTACTTGTGTTTGTTGATTTAGTTTTTTTCTTTTTAAATTATTTTTTTGGGATCTTGTCCGGTTTTTGGTGGTTGCTTGGGATTTGTTTGGAAAAAAAATTTGAGTTTTTTTCTTAGGGTTTGGGATAAGGGGATTAGTATCTCATTGTGGCTAGGGTTTGGTTTGGATAAATCAATGAGCTAGTGAATTGTTGATTATTATGAAGGAAAAAGTTAATTTTTATCTTTTTGATTCTTTTTAAATGTTTGAGAAATTATTTTTGTCCTCCGATTTGATGTATATACATGCATACATACCATGGTTTTTTAATACTCTATTTGAAGATCATTTTTTTATTCCCCCGATTTATATATATATATTGAGAATTTATACTCTTGCTTTAAATTATAATATCATTCATTTGATATAATATATACTTTTAACTGAGATCCCATAAACATAGATCAAATTGATCGGGTAACTCATGAACTAATTTTTTTGTTGTTTAGTGTCGGTTTAATTAAAATAAAAGAAGTCCCACTATCGAATAAGTTAAGACAATTATTTTTTTAAAAAAATATTTACATATATATATATACACACTAAAATATTAAAACTTGTACATATATCCGCATTTGCACATGAAACTTTTCACAAATTTGAAAAAAGGACATGCTTGTATATGATTATATTATTTCCATGGATATACACTCAATTATAATCTCTTTTGGGATATGTATGCAATTTTTCTAAAAAAATTATAAAAATTATTACCATTATCACCCTCCTCTAATTTAATTAACAATTGAACTCCTTCAACAAATTCAATTAAATTTAGTGATTCGTCCTTTGTTTTTCATCCAAGAAAAGACTTGTTGATTTATATATCTTTTAATTTTTGTTCCATGGTTGAGAGTGGATTGTTTTCTATTCATGTGTTACTTGCTTATTCTAATATTTTAGTTTTATATCTAGATTTGATGGTGTGTCAAAATGATTGAAAATTTATTAGGCGATAAAGAAATTTGCTCTATTGCCTCAATTGGATAGCTTCTATTTCCCTTTTAGATTTGATTGTGTATTTATTAGATTTAAATAAATAGGTTGATTGATAAAGCTCAAGTTAACCTTCTTTGTTATGTTTATGTAATTTTTCTAAATACTTTTTATGTAGCTTAAAATTTTTTGAAGTAATTATTGACAAACTTGATCATGATCATATTTTGGTACACCACATTGTCAACCAAACATTAAAAAATTGATAAAAGTGTCACTCTTATCTTTTTTAATAATGACCTCCAAAAATATTATCATATTCTAAGTTTATTTTGGGAAAGCAGACTCAAGTACGTGGATATCTATGTCTTTTTTTATTGCTTTAAAATGTCTTTAAAATTAATCAATAATTTTTTATTTGAACAATAAAATAGATTTGCAAATGTAGGAAGAAAATGAATGGAAAGTATAGCATGGGTTGGGCTTCTATATACATGATATATGATATTGAATTAATATCCCTGCATGTTTTTGGCTTAGTAGATAACATACGGGAGTTTTTATTTTGTTGGTGAATGGACATTGATTAATTAATTTATATATAATTATATATATATATATATGTTTGATCACCTTAGAACATTAATGCACATGCTCACAATGGAGTAGCAGAACTTGGGAGAATTTAGATCATCAATGATACTAGCAGTAGAATGATTCCCAATACATATATAGATATATATATATATGTGTGTGTGTGTGTGTGTGTGTGTGTGTGTGTGTTTGCTACTGACTTGACACTTTTGATCATTAATTAATTATATCTATATCTTCATGTGTTTGGATGGCTTATTAAAGGAATCATTCATGTGGGCAGCAGTAGATATGTGCAAGCTAATTAAGTAGGGAATTATTAAACTCAATACATCTAAAACAAATTCCTCAATTAATTTGTGTACTTCTAAATTTGAGAAAAACAATGAAATTATTCCCAATACATTTCCCTTTAGTAAATTCCTCAATAAATCAAACACGTTATGGTAGTTATGTATGTCATCCTTCTTTGTGGTTTCTTTGCGGTTTCATGATTTATGGTTTCATTTCATTGTTTTGTTTTATGTTTTGTACTTCAATCAAATTAAGATGAGAAGAAGGTATATACCATATACATTGTCATCTATGTTTTGTTTCATGATTTGAGGGGAAAGATAGATATCATGCTTTTTTTGTTATTTATATTCTTTATGTTATTATTAATCAATTAATTGGTTGAATGAAACTTATTATTATTATTATTATTATTATTATTATTATTTTGCCAAACCCAACTGTTTCATGGTTTCCTTAATTTTCACATTTGTGTACTTCTAAATCTGAGAAACAAAACAATGAAATGCAACTACAGTTTCCAAACCATAATGGGTACTTTTTTTCATTTGTTTTCTAAATATTCATAATGGGCTTGCAATAATTTTATAATGATTTGCTCTAAATAACCTACTTATATAACTTGCAGATCTTGTGTTAGATTTGGATACAGAGAGATCAGTGGAAAAAGTAGAAACAAGAAGAAAAAGTTTAGTTCCTAAAAGTTGAGGTAATTTTTAAATATTGCCCTGCTTTTAATTTGATTTTCTTTCTATGCCATTAACCATTGTTATTCAATTGTGATTTGGTTGTTCATTTTACTTTAACTAGGTGTATACTTATTAGGCCTAAGTTTTCAGATTATATATTATAGTAGTCAAATACAGTGCATTTTTGTTAAATGTTACATTCGTAATTGATCTTATCAGTGTTATGCCCTTGATTGCTTGTGATGAACTTAGAACTTTAATTTTTCTGTTAAATCTTTTACTTGGTTACATTTCTTATAATCCTGGATGTGGTTACAAGTACTTATTGGATAAGGCAAAGTATGATATAATTTATAATATTCTAATTAATTTTCTAATATATTAACTAGAAATGGATAAGAATTGGATGCATAAGTCAGGGTTGAGTCAAGAATACCTTGATGGAGTCGAAGAATTTCTCAATTTTGCATTTGACAACTCAAGTGAAGATGATAAAATTATATGCCCTTGCATAAAGTGTGTGAATATCCATTGGCAAATACGTCAAATAGTTCTTGAACATCTAGTATGTGATGGAATTCTTCAAGGTTACAAATGTTGGTTTTTCCATGGAGAACGTGTACCGTCATCTACTCAAAAGGCAAGAAACACATTTATAGGTCCATCAAGCTCTGCTTCTCACAACCAAACTTCTCATTTAAGACCAGATAACATGGAAGAATTGTTGCAGGATGCTTTTAACATGCATCATGTTGATAACGACGGTTTGCCATCTAGTAGTGATGAATTTAATGTTGAGGTGAATGATGGAGGTGAAACTCTTAGAGGGGTAGTTGATGAACAACCTTCTAAAGAAGCGGCAAAGTTTTACAAGTTGCTTGAAGATATGAATGACAAACTTTATGAGGGATCGAATCATTCTAGATTATACTTTTGCATTCGACTTTTTCATCTGAAATGCATGTGCGGGATGACTGCGAAAGGGCTCGACTACTTGATTGAATTTTTAAAAGAATTTTTTCCCTCAGCAGCTATTCCAGAAAATTGTCATGAGTCCAAGAAAATCATTAAGGATCTAGGTCTTGGGTATGAAAAAATTCATAGTTGTCCTAATGACTGCATGTTATATTGGGAACATAATGAAGGTCAACAATCTTGTCAAATGTGTGGTCGTTCTCGCTGGGTGTCCACTAATTCTGATCAGTGTTTGAATAATGAAAATGAAGTGGCTCATAGGAGACCTGCGAAGGTTTTGCGCTATTTTTCCTTTAATACCAAGGCGCAAAGAATTTTTCATGTCCGCTAAGACTTTCGGTGATATGACTCGGCATGCTAATGGTCGGACCAATGATGGTCATTTGCGACACCCTGCTGATGCTGAGGCATGGAAATCATTTGATGCAAGATATCCCGACTTCGCTTCTAATACTCAAAATGTTAGGCTTGGTCTTTCATCTGATGGATTTAACCCATTCAAATTGTTAAGTCGATCAGATGCAGTACTTGGCGATGGTGTTGATACCCTATAATTTGCCGCCGTGGATTGGGATAAAGCAACCTTCTTTCTTCTTATCAATCATTATTCTTGGATATAAAGGTCCAGGAAATAATATCGACATCTACTTGCAACCTTTGATTAAAGAGTTAAAGCAATTATGGGTCGAGTATCGAGGGCGTATGATGCATCGACAAGGAGGAATTTCTTTATGCGTCTGCCTTATTATGGACCATTAATGATTTTCACGCTTACATAAATTTATACGGTTGGAGCACGAAAAGGAAAGTATGCTTGTCCTTGTTGTGCTGCACAAACTTCTTCGAAATGGTTAACAAATGGGCAGAAGTTTTGTTTTATGGCACATCGGTGGTGGCTAGAACATAATCATCCATATAGATCCCAGAAACATCTGTTTGATGGTAATGTAGAGATGCGTGGAGCTCCACAAGTTACTACTGGATCTGATATTTTACTAATGTTGAAAGAGTTGCAATTTAGTTATGGAAAATAGTCCAAACATAAATGTAAAAAATCGAAGACTGGTAATGAATCAAAGAAAAGGTCACTCCAAGTCCCTAATGTTGATGCAGATAGTGATGATGATGAACTAGAGGAAGAAGAATCAAATGAAGTAGATTTGTGGAAGAAGAGAAGCATCTTCTTTGATTTACCATATTGGGAGCACAACTTATTGCGCCATAACCTGGATGTGATGCACATTGAAAAGAATGTTTGTGAAAATATTGTTGGAACAATTCTTAATGTTGATGGGAAATCGAAAGATAATCTAAAATGCAGGTTTGATTTGATAGAGATGGGAATTCGTCGAGAGTTTCATCCTGAATATCTTACAAATGGCAAAACAAGACTACCACCTACTTCTTTCTCCATGACAAAAAAAGAAAAAGATTTGTTTTGTCAAGTCTTGAAGAATATAAAAGTCCCAGATGCTTACTCCTCAAATATTTCCAAAGGTGTAAATCAGAAGGAGCGAAAACTTCAATCTTTAAAATCCCATGATTATCACATATTGCTGCATGATTTGCTTCCAATTGCTTTGCGGTCATCCATGTCAAAGCAAGTGACTCATGCCATTTCAGAAATTTGTAACATATTTAAAATTCTTTGCAGCAAAGTTCTTAAGGTGGAAGATCTTGACAAACTTCAATATCGAGCAACAATAGCGTTGTGCCACTTGGAAAAGATTTTCCCGCCTTCATTCTTTACTATAATGGTGCACTTGATTATTCATCTTCCATTGGAGGCAAAACTCGGTGGACCTGTTTATTATCGATGGATGTATCCAATTGAATGGTATAGGTTTACTGGAACATTAATTTGTTATAATGTCTTATCAAACTAAATTCTATAGGTTAATAATTTTTACTTTTTGTTATAGGTTTTTGCTAAAGTTAAAATCTTATGTGCGGAATAAAAGATATCCTGAAGGATCCATCGCTGAAGGATTTTTAACAGAGGAATGTGTAACTTTTTGCTCTAGATATTTGGTTAATGTTGAAACAGTATTTAATAGACCTGGGAGAAATTTAAGAGAAGTACACGATGAGGTACTAGCAAGCTCATATCTATTTGAAAGTGGTGGAGAGCCAATAGGGAAAGTTGAAGTGACAGAGTTGGATGATAGATCATGGGCACAAGCACATCGTTATGTGTTATTACACTATGAAGCTATTGAACCACTCCAAATGTAAGTTAAACATTTCATGTTTCTGATTTGGTGAGTTGCAAGTTTTAAACATTTATTATCATTACTTGTAGTGAGTATAGAAATATCTTAAGAGATCAAATACGAGGTTGACGTTCAAATGCTCGTGATGTTGATAGGAAATTTACTGAAACTTTTCATGAATGGTTGGGAGAAACTGTAAGAAACAAGAACATCTTCTAACTTGAACAATTCTCTATTAATATTTTAATAATTAGATTCATGTAACTTGTATAGGTTTCTCATGGAAAAGATGTGCCAGAAGAAGTTAAATTTCTTGCGCAAGGTCCAAACAGAATTGTTAAGAGATATAAAGGACTCATCATTAATGGATTTCGATTCCATACAAAATCTCGAGAAAGATTTAGGAAAACTCAAAATTCTGGATGTCTTGTTACTTCTTCAACAATGAGCTATGCTAGTGCTAGGGATGCTAATCCTTTGCAAGGAAATGTTGACTACTATGGGATACTTAATGATATAATCGAGTTAGATTATTTTAACAAGTTCAAGGTTGTGTTGTTTCGTTGTGATTGGCTGATGTGAACAATAGTAGGGGTCTCAAGAATGATAGATATGGATTTACAATGGTGAATTTCACTCGCACAATTCACACTGGTGAACATATTCTCGATGAGCCTTATGTTTTTTCATCACAAGTGAAGCAAGTTTTTTATTCTGAAGATCCCAAAGAACCGGGTTGGTTTGTTGTGATACGTAATGAACCAAGAGAGGTGTATGACATGGGCGATGACATAACAGATAGTGGACCTCGAACTGAATGTTTCCCTTCCACTCATGAGGGTATCTTGAATACTAATGATGACGGTCAATGGGCTCGTCAAGATGTTGATGACGACATTTATGAGTTTTGACACTCCACAATTTTTTTGGACTAATTGTAATGACTTTACTTGAATGACAAGTAAGAATTTTCTTTTAAGTAATGTCTTGTTTTCGATTTTCATTAGTGTAGTGTTTTTTTCTAAAAATATTTTACAATTGTTCTTCAATAAGTGTATACTTCTGCCTTTTGACCACATGATTTAATTTTTGAAATACGTATATGTATTGGGTAATTTTGTTACATAGTTTTTAATAATTGTAATGTTTTCGATATGCAACTGGATTATGCGCAATATATAGATTTATGCTAATTATTTATTTTTCTTGTGCCGAATAGGAATCTTATCCTTCTATAAAGAACATTCTTCTTTTGGATTCTGAAGGGAACCATGTTGCTATGAAGTACTTTTCAAACATTTGGCCTAATGTGAGTGTGGTTGTTTTATTTATTTTCAGCCTTGAATACCGAATTAGATCATATTAGTCTAATTTATTAATGTTATAATGCAGGATTGATATCAGGAAGTGTCGATTTATTTTGTTTTTTCTGCTATTTTAACTATTTTATTTTCAGTACAAAATGTGTTTTGATTTACTAATTAGTTTTTACTTACAATGGCTTAAGGCTCAATGCCAATCAATCCTATTGACACTGTAACCTCATTGCTTTATCTCTGTTGCCTGATATTAATCATGTTGGAATGTTAATTGCACTCCTACTAGATTTGCTGAGCTATATAGCATTTGGTTTTCTCTCATTAATAATGCCAAATTCACTAATGTATGCCATCTTTTTTGTTTTTTCTTGAAATCATTTTAGAAACGTTTTTGGTGGGATGAGTATATATGTGAATTATAGATTGATTAGAATGGAGGGACTATGATGGCATCTATTCTTTAGCAAGAAAATTCTTCATTATGTTCATCATGATGTCAATATGTTGTTGTGCCATTTGCCTATATGAAGCTTTGTAATCAGATTGGTTTGATAGGTGTCCTAATTCTTGTGGTCAACTCATATCAACTATTATTATTATATCAACTATTACTTACTGTTATTCTAGTTTCTAGCTGATAGAGTGACTGACTGATTATAAGCGTTGATGTTGTGGTTTAGTTTTAGTGAAAGAAAAAAAACCAGCAGAGTAGTAGGGTTTCGTTTCTCTATTTGATTGTATTTGTGATAGTTGAAAATCAAGGGGAAAGCATGCCACCACACAAGTAACTTGTTGTCTGTTCTTTGTTTTAGTTAGAAAATAAGGTTAGAAGAAAAGGTGTGTTTTGTGAGAAGAAAGAGGATTTCGACTGGTTTACTATTACTGCAATAAGTGCTTGGAGTATCCATTCATTGAAGCGCCGCCGTCCTCGCTTCTCTTTGTCTACTTAGTTTTTGGAATTTTAGTATGAGAGAGCTCTCTGGTGAGGTTTTGCGCCACTGAGCTGGGCTCTCTCTCTTAGATGTAATAAGCCAAATATGTAATTTGGGTTTGTTTTGTTATTTTAAGTAAGCATTAAGCAATCTGAAGGAAGAATTAAGAATGGATGGAAGAATATGTTTGAATTGTCTCACCAATGATACAATGCTAATTGTATCCCTGTTGATCTGTACTATTGTAAGCACTTAAATGAAGAAATTAATGATCGGGAAACACTGTTTGTTAGTTGCCAATTATCTCTTTACAGTTTTATTCCTAGCCCCCAAACCATTTATGATCTGGTGTATTTCTGGTGGGTTGCCCCTGCAGCAGGTGCACAGCCCAGTTGAGTGTTTTTTGTCTGGCTTTAACTCATATTCATGGTGAACTGATGTTCAACTCTTTTCTCTGTGGCTCTATATCATTAGAGTCATTGAATATGGACATGGGAAATCCTTTTGATTTTTATTCAAGAATATCTATCTCCCTTATAAACTCTATGATTACTCCACTGAAATTAGGTGATGTTAGTTAGATCTATAATCTAGGTTTAAAACATGCTGAAATTTATGTTCAGTGACACCAAATTATAAGGCAGCAACTTTAGTTACGTTGTTAATAAGGTCTGGTTCGAAAGGAAGTTTTTGCAAGTTACTTTTTCAAACTGGTACATCTTGATCTTGTCATTCATATTCACATTCATTATTCTCTTAAAGTACAAAATCATATGAGATTGTCTACTTGTTTGCCATATAATTCTAGTTATGCATGGTGAATTTAAAAGCATCCTTTTATAGGGCAGGGAACAACAGTCTTATCACCTAAAAACAAAAAACATAGACAATGATAGTTCATCTGCTTTCTTCTTTATAAAATACATTGCTGGTCCCATGAAGATGAGTTATATATGGTCTGTAATCAATGAATTTATTTTCTTAGTAGATTTGAAGAAACTCTGCAACATAAAAAAGGAGCAGACTGAGTAACAGGACATCATCTTCAACCAAAAGCTACCCAGGTATATCCCCATCTTCTCCTCTTCCATTCATTATTCTCTTAAAGTACAAAGTGGACCTAATTTCAGCATGCTTATAATCGTATTGCTTACTAGTGTTCATTATAACTACAAGTTGAGTTATTATTATTATATGCTTTGAGATTAGATTCTTGCCTCTTTTTTTTTTGGGTTGGTGAAATGTGTTATAGCCACTTGGCATGAAAAAGGTTCCTTTTACTGATTCATTTCAGTAAGTAGCTAAACCACAAATATAATTCTTTCCTTAGAGTCATTTGAAAATCTCTTTAGGTTTTCATTTCTTATTGAATCACTTCATGAACTATTGCATTTGGTTATAACAACATATCTTGTCATTTTTTTATTTATTTATAACATGGTATTTCCCTGAGATGTCGCTGCAATAAGGTAAACTGCAGAGGCAGAACAACTGGAACTGTTAAGGCTTGAATTTGAACCCTTATTTCAGATTCTCAAATTCAAATTCTTGTAAACAGTTCAGGCATCTCTATCGAGCATGACATACATTGTAAATGATTGGATATGATTCTTTCATATTAATTTAACTTTCCATCATATTGCTTTATTCAATGTAAGTCTGCTGTGCAGTTTCAGAACTATCAGGCTGTGGAGCTCTTATTTTGTAGGCCTTGCAGATTTTTCTCTGGGATATCTTTCATTCTACCAGTCTGTCACTTCAATCATATGCATGAGCTGAGGTATAATAATGTGGAGCATACAAAGTATTGTTTTTTTTATCGAGTTACTATATGCTAATCTCTATTATCAAATAATTCTTGTAGGAGCAAAGTAATGAAAGAATAAAAAGCTGTTGTAACTAGCTTAATAAATTTCAAGATGATTAAAGTTAATCTCTATCATCAATAATTATTATATGAGCAAAAGTAATGAAGGAATTAAAAATTGTTGTAACCCAGCTTACCAAATTTCAAAATGATTGAGGTTGGTTCTTTAACTCAACTAAGAGGATGACAGTGGCTTCTATATTTTATTATCCAACTAGTATGCTATAGGTGTCATTTGAAGTTAAACTTATTGGCTTGATTCAATAAGTATATCATTCATGGTTTTATGATGGTAAGTCTTTTACCTATTTCTTTCATCAGTGTTGTCTTGTGATAAACCAGGATCTCTGCAGCATGCCGGAATGTAAATTTTGCATTTTAATGCTTTGAGCAAACTGAAATACTTACATTATATTGATTTGTCTTTTCAATCTGTGGATGTTATTTATGTTGACATTGTGTTCTTGTTGTAGAATCAAACAAATTGGAGAGTATCAATCTATCTTTTACTTTAGTAACAGATAGTGATCTGAAAAGTTATCTGGCTTGACATCTCTTAAATCACTTAATGTGGATGATCGGCTTGTCTGTTCTTACAAGTAAGTCCACTTTGTAAAATGCACTAAGACGGTTGCTAACGCGTGGTTTTATTATTATTATTATTATTATTATTATTATTATTATTATTTAAAATTTTAAATTCTATTTTCATTCTTTTTTGTAGCTGTAACTCAGATAGTTTGTTTTGCTAAGTTGTTGCATGCTATATATATATTGCCATAGAAATAAAATCTAAAAGTAAACCATGGTAGAGAAATGTTTATAAAATATTCTTCCGTATCAATAAAAAAATATATTTTTTTAACAAGTAGCAAAGCCATATAACATGATTTAAAGAAAAGCAACTTTGAAACAATTAATAATGAAGAGCACTGAGATGAAAGCCATTATTATACCGCTGTATATATATCTTAAGAATTGTTAGAATCTCACATTATTTGTGTTGGTGTGGCGGTTAAGAATGGACTTTAGACTTAAAAAAAATATTCAAGTGTTAAAAAATTAATTAATTAATTAATTAATTGAGAATATCAAACAAAGCATGAACCGGCAAATAAAATCTAGCCAAGAGATGTTGATGTGGACCAGACATTATTACAAAATGTTTATTTAAATTTTATTGAAATATCTTATCCAGGGTTTTGCTAACATAATCAATCTCTAACCACAGGTGCGGTTTGATAGTTCTTCAAAGTTTACAAGCTTCTCGATTGGATCTAAATTTCCCATCAACGGTACACATTTTTCTTTATCATTGGATATACATGAAAAATCTTTACTTATCATGACATTATAAATTATTTGGCTCATGTATTTTTTTTTTAAAAGCATTTTCTTTGTTAATAAGAATACATTGTGCCACTTATATTCATTCAAAATAGCTTTGGCTTATCTTCTTGCTTATGTGGACTTGCTTTTTTAATTTTGCATTGTTATTTTTATTATTAAAGGAATTATAATATTACCTTGTTTAATAAGATTAAACTTAAAGACATTAGTCTTGTATACAGAAAATGAATGGATAAGTAGAATGGATTAGTTTTGTAGAATGGATTACCTTGTTTAATAAGATGAAACTTAACAACATCTAGCTAAATAGATTGATTATCCTTACATTATGCTGGAATGATATATGTATAGTTGACGTTGATCTTACAAGCTCTTATTGTTAGGTTCTGAAATGTTGATAGTATGACCTTATTATTATTATTATTATACATTGGATCTTCATTTTATTTTAACTAATAATGAGTGCTAGCATGCTAGCTAGTTCTTTGTGGCTTCATTATAAAATATTTGTGTTAGATATAAAGTTTAAGACTTGTGATTCATTCATTTATTATTACTTGTTTGAATGATGAGTCTTTTCAAATTTATTATTCTTAAGTACATTGCTACTATCAATGGATGTGGACCTTTCGTGTGAATTATGATTGTTGCATACAACATGTTAGGTTTGAATTGGACTGACTCATATCTTCATACTCTAATTGCTTCTTTGCATCACTTTCCAATATAATAACTTGTTCTGAATTATGATAGCATGTTTATATTGATATAATGCAGGTAAGGAAAAAAACATGCCGAAATTAAAATTGAAGGGTATGAAAATGGTCTTGTCTGAAACTGCTGCTAATAATGGCGATGAGTGTGACGTTGGTGTGGGTGTTAGAAAGAGCAACACCTACAGCTCCAATCCATCAGACCCTGTTGGTTCCAGTAGGTCTGCTCCAATACCTGATGTTGCTCCTCACTGCTCAATTCCATCTTCTTCAGCTGGTTCAAATCATAATGAATGTGATCCAAACCAAAATAATAGCACCAGCTTAGAGAATGTTCCCCCAGTCAATGAAGCAACAAATTTAAATGCAGGTTAATTTAAAATATTCAATTTTAGTCATAAGTTATTGTGTTTGCATTAATGTTCTAATGTTATATTGAGATATAAATTATTGTAGTTGATAGGAATGGACAACAAAAAAAAAGAGGTCGGACTACTTTGAAGGAATTGTGGGCATTGCCACCAGAAGAGAGGATTTTGGTGAATGCAAATCATTTGGGACAACCAATTGGGCCTGAAGCACAAATATTGGCTGGATTTCTTGGCATGCTTGCTCGAACTGGTCAACAAATTGGGCTCCATTATGAGAGTTGGCATAAAGTTCCAAAAACATTGAAGGATGAATTGTTCAAATTTATTGAGGTAAATCCACATAATTTAATTGTTCAAATAGTATAGCTATAAATATAGAAACATTATTAAGTTATATTAATAAACTAAATTGATTGTAATGATTTTAAATAGTTACGATTTGCTCTTGAAATTTCGAGAGAGTATGTGCTAAAGTCCTTGGGGAAGAAATGGAGAGATTACAAGCATGATTTTAAAAAAACGTCATTTCAAACGAGAAGATGGTTTGCAAGCAAACAAGGACAGACATCCTGATGCAACCATTCGATGGCAATGGGAACAATTAGTTGATTTTTGGTATTCAAGGAAAGGAGAGGTATGAATAGTTATTTTTACATACTCTTTATAAAATTATCATATCTGTATTATTTATAATTTAATATACGTGACATTATGTAGGATTCTGAAAAAGCTTGGGGTTGCAAGTAGAAAGCAACAAAAATATACGCATACCTCTGGGTCAAAGAGTTTTGCAAGAAAGGAAAAGGAAATGGTAAGTAATTATATATTAAGCATTAAATTGTTAGTACTGAGTTCTAAATGTTGTTTTTTTAGTTTTGTGTTTCAATGATGTGTTAAAGTTAATCTCTTGATGTTTGTTTTATAAACAAATTTTTTGTTTAATTACTTATAGGAGGTTAGCAGTGGAAGAAAAGTAGGACGGCTTGAATTTTTTAAAGCAACTCATAGCAAAAAGGATGGTTCTCACATGAATGTGGAAACTGAACAGATTATGGTAATAATTATGTTTATAGTATTGCATACTTTGTAATTTGTTTTGAAATATATTACTTCTCTAAAAATGTATATTTGAATATATGTAGGATAAGGCAAATGAGAAGTTAGCTGAATGTGAAACAATAGATGAGGATATGCAAATAGTTGAAACTGAAATTTTGACAGAAATTATTGGAAAAGAAAGATGTGGCCGAGTGAGAGGTGTTGGTTTAGGTCCAACACCCAAAAGTTATTATGGACGTAGAAGTAATAGAAATTCTACTAGCTCAAGTAATCAATCAAATGAATTCGTTGAGCGATTTCGTCAAATGGAACAAGAAATGCAACAAATGAAAGAGGAGCGTGATCAAGAACGTGCTCAACGGGACCAAGAACGTGTTCAATATAATGCTCTTCTTGGGTTTTTACAAAACCAGCTTTCGGAGTTACTATCCACGGAGTTAATGAAGTCGGCTCAACTTCTCGATCCATAGGTATTTAGAAAGTACCAATATTACTATGTTTGTATCTATTTTGTTATAATTTTATTTGCATTGTGAAAATCAATTTCTCATAACTTCTTTTTTCATTGCAGAATCAGTTTTCGGGAGATCAATAGTGGTGTTGATGATGCTTTGGAGCTCTTTTATTTAACCTATGCTTTGTTTTGTTATGGTTTAATTTGGTGCAAGACAAGAATATATCACAAACCTAAATATTTACTAATTTTGGTTATTATGTATTTTTTTTATTATCGTTGGAATGTCAAAAAAGTTCGACTTTAAAGGTTTAAATTATTGAATATCAACAATTGTCCATGTTTGTGTACAGAAATAATGTGATTGTTCTAGTTTTCAAGGCATATTCCAGGTGTTGTAGTTGTATTATTGTTTGAAAATGTAACAAAAATAAAATGGCAAAATTCAGGAAAAATGGCATAATAATTTTTTTATTAGCGGCGTTTTTGAATTAAACACCGCATGTACACCCTAATTTATATATAGCAATGGCCAAAAATAGTGGCGTTTATTAAGAAAAAAGGCCACTAATTTAGTGTGCGTTTATTCATAAAAACGCCACCAAATTCCGGCATGTTTCATCAAAAGGCCACTAAGTTGGGTGGCGTTTTTGAAAATAAACACCACACTAATACCGGCGTTTATTTATAAAAACGCCACCAACTTGGTGGCATTTTCGTGAATAAACGCCACCAAAATAGCGGCGTTCATTCACAAAAACGCCGCCAACTTCGTGGCGTTTTCAAAATAAACGCCAACATATTCGTGGCGTTTATTTTCAAAAACGCCACTAAATTGATGCCGTATT
>NC_052477.1:11820288-11855311 GCF_009730915.1 Dioscorea cayenensis subsp. rotundata | reverse complement strand
GTCTAAAAGTATGTATTTTTGCATGTATTTGTTTTGTATTATTCTTTATATTTATTTATTGAATCGATGCCCTTTTGGTCTAAATTGTATTATTTTTTGCATTTCAGGCCCATTAGAAGCCCTGGGTGCTCGGCGACGCGATTGCCGATGTATTTGGCATCAAAACGGCGCTTTTCGGGCCGTGATTACTCGCAGCTCATCACGGGCTTCTGGCGTAAAAACTAAAATTTCCCGAGAGATCGGCATATGGCTGGTATACTGACCCGTTTACCGATCTGGATCTGGGCACTTAAAAGGTCTTGAAGGGTATTTCTTGGGGAGTTTTTCTTCTTGATTCTTCTTCTTCTTTGGTGGACAAGGCTGGCTAGGGTTTGGAGAACACTTCCACATCACTTGAACCCAAGCTTTAGGAGGGCAAAAAGGGAGGAAATCCGAGTATTTTCTACGGGAGAGCAAGAACGAGGAGGATCTACTTCTAGGGCATCATTGCTTGGAGGTTGAAGACAACGGGAAGCCATCCCTTCGAGTAGCGTCTTCGGAAGGCTTTCTCCAAGGATTCTTGCGTCATTCGACCTTCATCATTTCATGGAGTGTTCCTCATGTTTACTTTAGTTGTTTGTATGGATTATTTGGTTTCCTTTGTTGAACATGAACAACTCAAAACCCCTAGGTCACCGGATGTAGGTGAACCTAGGGGTGAGCTTGTGATGTTTTTGGATTGTTTGAGTAGTTTATGCGTGTTTGGCTTATTGTGATCCTTGTTTGGTGTTCTTGCTTGTTTTGGTACATTTGACTGAGTGATGTATCAAATTCTTGGTAGCACTTTGTAGCATTACCATTGCCTTAGTGCTAGACTCCACCAACCTAGGAAGGGTTCATTGTATAAATATGCCGTGACCATCGGGTATTTGTACCCTTCCAATCCTAGGGTTGGAAACTACTTGTGTTTCCACCCTAACTTGTGAAAACCGACATTCTCCTTGCAACCATGTGGGAAGTAGGGCGGAAGAGATTCTGCGCTCAATACTTGCACCGGGTTAGGGGTCAATTGCCATGACCATCTGGTTGACCTAGGTCTTGGTTTTCTCGGTCCAACTAGCCACGTGCTTTATTAATCAATTTCCTACTTACTATAGTAGCCCCCTTGGGAATCCACATCCGTGACCATTTTCCAACCATGGGCATCTCCCGTGTTTTACTTGTTTCGTACTTCTGAAGATTTCATCTCACTTTTTCTTTTACTTTCTTTTCTTCTTTTCTCTTATCTTGGAATCGGTGAGCTAAACAACAGGTAAGAAGTGAGTAGGGTAGCTCCTCAGGCCCCTTGGGAATACGACCCATTCGTGCGTGAGCGAGTGGTTTATTACTTGACGACCCCGTGCGCTTGCTGGTGTACACACTTTGTGTCGATCATGAAGCGTTGAAGTTATTTTAGCAACTAGGGCTCAATTATGACTAGGGACGTTCCGCCTAGACCAAAGGATTAGGTCTACACACAGGAATAGTGTTTATCACTTGGAATCCCTAGAGCGTCTTGCAACTGTACACAGAGCGAGATGTTGAGATTGATCAATTTCTCCACCGGGACTTGGTGTAGATAGTCATGGTTGACCTAAGATTTGGGACCGTGTATCTTAAGATCTCCATGACTCATCTGTGCTAAGCTTGGACAATTCCCAACCCAAATTGCAAGAAAGAGATGTTGGGTTTGGAAAAAGATGTGGGTAGGAGAGTGAAGCCATCCAATGACCCACCTGTGCTAAGCTTAGACAATTCCCAACCGAAATTGTTTCCTTGAAGGCCAAAGATTAGATGGTTGGACTCTCCAACAAATATTCCACCGCGGAAAGTAGATTTTTTGTTTAAAGGAAGCAGCTTGGCAATGTCTAGTCGAAAGGAACTAATAAGTGCTTGTGTGATAAGAATGTGAAGTATTCTTTCCTTATTGTGAGCATTACTTTTACCAGGTTTCAGCGCTAATATGTGTGCATTTATGTTACTTTCATGCATATAGGGTTGTGAAGCTGAATGTTAAAGAAAGAAGCCAATGTAGGTCATGAACGCACTATTTAGAGGAAATCTTGAGAATGTTCAAATGCGAAGTCATAACTCGGGTTCAATATGCAAGAATATGTGCCAACCTCCTTGTATTCAAGTTAGCACAATGATTTGGAGGGGCACTAAGGCAGTCACATTCGAGTATCCCGGCTTGTGCATTGATAGCAAGATCTTCACCAATGAAGCCGTTTATTGAAGAACCAAGGTGATCTACGTTGTAAATATGTGTCCGTTTACATTACCTCGATGAAAACATGGATTCAGGAGTGTTTCAGTAAGTTACTATAGTAGGTTCTATTCACAGCCGGCCAAAAAAGTGAAGTTCAGAGAATTCACACGGGCATGTGGACATTATCCATGCATGTATGGAATTTCCACAGGCCCATATGGACAATCCATAGGGGCGTGTGGATACCTGATTCTAGCCCTAATTAAGGCCGATTTCAACCCGGATTTCAGTATCTTTTATCCATCTTTTCCCCAAATTGAGAGAGGATGGCGGCTAGGGTTTTGAGATGTATTGGCATGGGATTTGGAGAGGTTCTACGGCGTCGACATCACGCTTCATTTAGAAGAAGATTAGTTGGAGGGCTATCATCGGCATCGATCCAATGAGGTGTATCCTAGGTTGGACAAAGGGATCTTTGCAAGAGTCGAGGCTTCTCTACAAGACCATCGTCACGACTATCGAGGGGGTTTTCTATGGATTACTTGCTTTTATGTTCAATTTCATTGTTGATTGTAACTAGCTCCATGAAGAGCTAAACCCCCTAGTGGGTACTTGGATTTGTGAACCCTAGGATGTATTTGTTTCATTAAACCTTTTATTATGCTTTTATTAATTGATGCTTTAATTGAGTTCTAATATTGAATGTTTGATTGAATGAATACTTCCTTAGAGTGACACTAGGGTGGAGACTTCTTATTCGTAACCCTTTTGAGTGAGTAATACACCACGAGAATTAGACAAAGCTAGATAGGAGAGGATTGAGAGGGTGAGTCGAGAGGTAGCAAAGCGTCCCCTTTCCCCTCCGGTGTGATTTATCCTACCTCTATTTCCTCAAGTTCTTTGAGGTTATGCTGGGGCTTAGCTGTAGAGGGAACGGTGTGAAGCGTTGAAGTGATTTTAGCACTTAGGGCTTAATTATGACTAGGGACCTTCCACCTAGACCAAAGGGGTAGGTCAACGTTTAGGAAGAGGATTTATCACTTGGAATCCTTAGAACTCATTGCGATTATGTACGAGTGCGAGGTGTTGAGATTGTTCAATTTCTCTTCCGAGGCATGTATATAGTCAGGCATGGTTGACCTTAGATTTGGGACCATGTATTGAAGGATCTCCACGACTCATTAATGCATTAGTTAGGAAACATAATAGTGGGTTTTGCACTTGAACCGATCATCCTAGGCAGAACAATATCTCTGTACCCCATTTATATCGATTGTCTTACCTTCCCTTTACGTGTGGTTCACTTTCTTATCTCTTTTATTCTTGTTTACATTACATCTTGTTAACAAAACCATTATTCATCTTTCACTTGGTTAAGAAACAATTTAAGTTTTTTTATTCCCTACTCCCTGTGGAAACGATACCCACTCATCTGGGATTTATTACTTCGACAATCCAGTGCACTTGCGGAACATACGTAAGAGGCGTTTTGTCACACAACTAAACAATCTATTTTTTATCTTTTTTTTTCTTTGTTTACATTTTCCATTTTTTTGGCAAAATGGAACGTAAAAAAACTTAAATTATTTCCACAGGGAGTAGGGAATAAAAAAACTTAAATTGTTTCCACAGGGAGTAGGGCATTTTTTTTGGTTTGTCAAAATAATAAATCCCAGATGAGTGGGTATCGTATCCACAGGGTGTAGGGAATAAAAAAACTTAAATTGTTTTCTAACTAAGCATAAAGTGAGTAATAGTTATGTGACAAGATATAACGTAACAAAAGTAAAAGAGATAAGAAAGAGAGCACACGTAAAGGGGAGGTAAGGCAATCGATAAAAATAGGGTACCCGGATATTGTTCCGCCTAGGACAATCGTTTCAAGTGCAAAACCCTCTATTATGCTTTCTAACTAATACATTAACGAGTCATGGAGATCCTTCAATACATGGTAACAAATCTAAGGTCAACCATGCCTAACTCTATACATGTCCCGTAGGAGAAATTGAACAATCTCTCAACCACGCACTCGCATAGAATCACCTAACTCTTTGGTCCAGGTGGAAGGTCCCTAGTCACAATTAAGCCCTAGGTGCTAAATCACTTCAACGCTTCACTCCGTTGCCTCCGAAACTAAACCCCAACGGAATGTCATCCCTTAGCGCATTCACTCTACTATGACCGCAAAGAACTCGAGGAAATAGAGGTAGGATAAATCACATCTGAGGGGAAAGGGGATGCTGCACTACCTCTCGACTCACCCTCTCAATCCTCTCCAATCTAGCTTTGTCTAATTCTCGTGGTGTATCACTCACTCACAAGGGTTACCAATAAGAATCCTCAACCCTAGTGTCACTCTAACGGAGTATTCACACAATCAAGCATTCAAGATTGGAACTCAATTAAAACATCAATTAATGAAAGCATAATGAAAGGTTTAATGAAACAAATACATCCTAGGGTTCACAAATCCAAGTACCCACTAGGGGGTTTAGCTCGCCATGGAGCTAGTTACAATCAATGAAATTGAATGTAAAAACAAGTAATCCATAGAAAACCCCCTCGATAGTCATGATGATGGTCTTGTGGAGAAGCCTCTACTCGTCCAAGGGTTCTTTTGTCCAACCTATGATACAACTCGCCAGATCGGTACCGATGAAAGCTCTCCCACTAGCTTTCTTCCAAATGGAGCGCAATGTCAGAGCCGTAGAACCTCTCTCAATCCCTAGACAATACCTCTCCAAACCCTAGCCGCCGCCCTCTCTCAAGTTCGGGAAAAGATGGAGAAAAGAATGTTGAAATCGGGGTTGAAATCGGCCTTAAATAGGGCTGGAATCGGGTATCCACACGCCCTTGTGGATTAACCACACGGCCTGTGGAATTTCCACATGGGCGTGGATAATTTCCACACACTCATATGGATTCTTAGGAATTTACTTTTCTCGGTCGGCTATGAATAGTACCTGCCATAATGAATTGCTACAGTGTTTACTACATTGTTTTGTACAGTGCTGGCCCAAAAAAACACTCCCGAATCCATGTTTTCATTGAGGTAACATAAACTGGCACACATTTACATCATAGGTTGCTTTGCTTCTTCAACAACGGCTTCATCGCTAATGAGAGAAAGAGCTATCTCATGGGATTAGTGAAAGCTACCACCCCGGTAGAAGGAGCTACCACCTCAAAAGTGTGAAAGCCACCTTAGCGGCCGCTTTAGAAAGGGCTACCTTAGAGGATGAGTGAAGCTACTACCATCTTTTTGTTTTTTTTTTATGTTTTGTAGTTAAATAAGTCCCTTATACTTGGAACATTGACGAGTATACTTTGGGTTTACTTGAGTGAGTTTACACACACTTACAAGATCTCGGGTTTGTTGTCCTTTTTTATTCAAGTTTTTAGCTAGAGAATTGATTTTTTGTATTTAGTGTTGAAATTTCCCTTACTTGTAGAATGCTCTCCTTGCATACTTTGGTGAACCTAAGGCCAAGCACTTTCAATATTTCCTTCTTCTATACTTTAATGTTTTATTTTTTCTTAAGGACAAGCAAAAGCTTAATTGTAGGGGAATTTGATAAGTGCTTGTGTGTTAAGAATATGAAGTATTCTTTCCTTACGATGAGCATGACTTTTATCAAGTTTAAGCGTCAATAGATGTGTATTTGTGTTCTTTTGCACATGTAGGGTTGTGAAGCTAAGTATTAAGAAAAGAATCCAAAAGTAGATCGTGAATGCACTATTTGGTAGAATCTTGGAAGCAACAAAGGAGAAGACACAAGTGGGGCTCTAAGATATGTGAATTTGTGCCAACCTCCATGTATTCAAGCCATTACAATGAGTTGGAGGGGCATGAAAGCAGTCACATTTGCGTATCCCAACTTGTGCAATGATAGCATGATCTTCACCAATGAACCCATTTATTGAAGAAGCGACGCGATCTACGGCATAAACGTGTGCCCGTTTATGTTGCCTCGATGAAACGTGGATTCGGGAGTGTTTTTGGTGGGGAGTACTGTAGCAGGTAATGTAGCAAATCACTGTAGCAACTTAATGCAGCAGTTATTATTCACAGCCGGCCGAAAATCAGAATTCCAGAGAATTCACACAGGTGTGTGGAACATCCACAGGCCCGGGTGGATACCCGATTCCAGCCTATTTAAAGCCCTTTTTTAGACCGATTTCAGCATTCTCTTCTCCATTTTTTCCCCAACTTGTGAGAGGGTTGTGGCTAGGGTTTAGAGGGGTTTTGGCAAGCCTTTTGGAGTAGTTCTCCAGCTTCGACACCGCGCTCCACTTGGAAGAAGGTTAGTGGGGGAGCTTTTGTCGGCACCGATTCGACGAGGTGTACCCTAAGCATGACAAAGGAACCTTTGGAGAGAACGAGGCCACTCTACAAGACCATTGACACAAACACCGAGGGGGTTTTTCTGTGGATTAGTTATTTTTACATTCAATTTCATTGTTGATTGTAACTAGCTCCATGGAGAGCTAAATCCCATAGTGGGTACTTTGATTTGTGAACCCTAGGGTGTTATTGTTTCTTTAAACCTTTTATTATACTTTCCTTTATTGATGTTTTAATTGAGTTCCAATCTTGAATGCTTGTTGAATGATTTCTCCCCTAGAGTGATACTAGGATTGAGAGTCCATATTGGTAACCTTTGTGGATGGGTGACACGCCATGAAGGTTAGACAAAGCTAGATTGGAGAGGGTTGAGAGGGTGAGTTGAGAGGTAGCAGAGCGTCCCCTTTCCCCTTCAATTTGGTTCACTCTACCTCCACGTTCCAAGAGTTCTTTGCAGTCATAGTAGAGTGAACGGGCTAAGTGATGACCTTCCGCTAGGGCTTAGTTGCAAAAGTAACGGAGTGAAGCGTTGAAGTGACTTTAGCAGCTAGGGCTCAATTGTGACTAAGGACCTTCCGCCTGGACCAAAGGGTTAGTCTACACATAGGAATAAGATTTATCACTTGGAATCCCTAGAGCGTCTTGCAACTGTACACAGTGCAAGGTGTTGAGATTGATCGATTTCTCCACTAGGACTTGGTGTAGAGTTAGTCATGGTTGATATTAGATTTGGGACCATGTATCTTAGTATCTCCATGACTCATTAATGCATTAGTTAGGAGGCATAATAGTTGGTTTTGCACTTGAAGCAATAATGCTATATGGAACAATATCTGAGTAACTCATTTACATCAATTACCTTTTTCCTCTCAATTATTGTGCCTCTCTCTCTTATTTATTTTATCTCTTTTTATATCAATCTCATTCATCATACCATCGATTTATTCTAATCATAGTTAGATAGCAATCATTGTGTTTCTATTCACTATTCCCTATGGATACGATACCCACTCACCTGGTATTTATTACTGCGACACCCGTGCACTTGTGGTTTACACGCATATTCGGTCGTGTTAATGAACAAGTAAGATCCTTCTAACTCTTAAACTTGAAACTAAATCCCTTTTCCTTCTCAGAACCTCTAGTAGGTAGTCAACAAGATCACTAGGGTTTTTATTTTCATTTAATTTTATTTTCATTTTTCATTTTTTTGAATCCGACTAACATAGACTTCACCAAAAATAATTCTGAAATCTTTCTAGAGAGTGCATATGCTAGTTAGGGACAAGAGCCACCCAACTACTCGATTACAGTCTACATAGATGCATTCATGCTTCATTAGTAGAGGAATACTGACATAGATTTCTTTTTTTGCATATTCCCCCTAGATCACATCTTCAGACTACTCTACATTCCACAAAATTAGGGCTAGCTCAACAAGACTTAGAAGTTCTTAAGAGTTCATCGAAAGAAAGAACTTAGTGTTCTAAGGCCAAGTACTCAAAGTTGTGTGTTAAGCATACAAGAGAGTTAGAATAGTCAAGTTGGCTATTCCCAGGGCATCAACACAAGATTTAGTACACAAGACAATGCTATAGGTGAAAAAGGATTTAATAAGGCATAAAAATCATGTAACTCACATCAATCATTAATCCATGCCAAAAGAATCTCTCAAGAATAAGCAAGCCATCATGGGTAACACTAGCATGCAAACAATAACCCTAATACATGAAATACACCCATCCCAACACCTAGTGTTGTACATTGTCCTCAATGTACACCAATCATGAAAAACATGGTAAAATAAGTAATGAAATTAATAGAGGAGGATGAAAACAAACTTCCCCGGTTCATCTAGTGCAATTGGCAAAGTGTGACCTAAACACAAATTATGGTGAGCTATACATGTCGGGTTTGTTCTCCATTGAATGTGGAGAGGCTCACCAAGTTCCCTCAATGCCCTACAAGGCAAAAAGGGGACATCATCATTCCAAAAAATTTACAAAGAAGACATGGGGAGTAATCATGCAAAAACTAAGATAAAACACAAAGAAAACACAAAAACTAGAAAAGAAAGTCTAAACAATAAAACAAAATGTCCATGCTAATCCTTGTCCTTAGAATTAGGTTTCTCATCACAAAACGACATATTTGCTCTTTGGTATTCTTGTCCAAAAATGTGGTCATCCGTGTGGTGTAAACATAACTCCATGGTTGCTCATCAATTTATTCATCCACACTTCCTACAAACCATGAAAAACCCAATCAAGCATAGAGGAATCCAATATAGTTGTAGTGTAAGAGATGAAGAAATAATGGGAAAATTGATGTATAGTGGCCATGCAGCCGTATGGGGTCCGTATGGTACTATTCACTTTGAAAGGGCCTCCCCACAAAGCATTAAAATCGAATATGTTTTACATAAATTCAAGAGAAACTTCATCCATAACAATCACAACACAAAATCCAAGCCAAATACTTGAAAATTTTGACAAATAAGATCCAAGAATGCAAGAAAAATGAAGAAGATAAAACTAGGGCATCAAAGAGCTTACCGATGAAACCTTGAGAAAACTCTAGTTAAACCTTTGGTAAACCACTAGATCGAAGTCTCAAAGAGGTTAGGAAGTGATCTAGGAGAACAAATGAAAGGAATTGGCCAAGTATTGGTGGAGAAAGAAGAGAGAAAATTGTGTGAGAAGAAGAAGAAATGAGGAGAGAGAAAAGGTCGTGAGAAATTAAAGGAGGGACTAGAGCCATACGGCGAGGTGTATCCTAGGCCGGACAAAGGAACCCTTGGACGAGTAGAGGCTTCTCCACAAGACCATCGTCATGACGACAGAGGGGGTTTTCTATGGATTACTTGTTTTTACATTTGATTTCATTGATTGTAACTATCTCCATGGAGAGCAAAACCCCATAGTGGGTACTTGGATTTGTGAACCCTAGGATGTATTTGTTTTATTAAACCTTGTTATATTTCTTTCATTAATTGATGTATTAATTGAGTTCCAATCTTGTATGCTTGATTGTTTGAATACTCCTTTAGAGTGACACTAGGGTTAAGAGTTCTTTTTGGCAACCCTTGTGAGTGAGAGACACACCACGAGAGTTAGACAAAGCTATATTGGAGATGGTTGCGAGGGTGAGTCGAGAGGTAACGGAGCATCCCCTTTCCCCTCCTGTGTGATTCATCCTACCTCCATTTCCTTATGTTCTTTGTAGTCATAGTATAGTGAATGGGCTAAGGGATGACCTTCCACTGTGGCTTAGTTGCAGAGGTAATGGAGTGAAGTGTTAAAGTGATTTTAGCACCTAGGGCTTAATTGTGACTAGGGACCTTTCACCTGGACCAAAGGGGTAGGTCTACATCTCGAAAGAGGATTTATCTCTTGGAATCCCTAGAACTCATTGTGATTCTATACGAGTGCAAGGTTGAGAGATTATTCAATTTCTCCTCCGAGACATGTATAGAGTAAGCATGGGGTATAGTTGACCTTAGATTTGGGATCATGTATTGAAGGATTTCCACAAGTCATTAATGCATTAGTTAGAAAGCATATTAGAGGGTTTTTGCACTTGAAATGATTGTCCTAGTCGGAACAATATCGGGGTACTCAATTTATATCAATTGCCTTACCTTCCCTTTACTTGTGCCTTCTCTCTTGTCTCTTTTACTGTTGTTCAAATTACATCTTGTTACACGACTATTATTCACTCAATTCATGTATTTTTATTCCCTGCTCCCAGTGGATACGATACCCACTCATTTGGGATTTATTACTTCGACAAACCCATGCACTTGCGGGACATACGCAAGGGGCATTGTCACCTCTTCCTAGAAATAGACCTAACCATTTGGTCCAGATGAGAGGTCCCTAGTCACAATTAAGCCCTAGGTGCTAAAATCACTTCAATGCTTCACTCCGTTGCCTCTGCAACTAAGCCCCAGCGGAAGGTCATCCCTTAGCCCATTCACTCTACTATGACCACAAAGAACTCAAAGAAATGGAGGTAGGATAAATCACATCCAAGGGGAAAGGGGATGCTCCGCTGCCTCTCGACTTACCCTCTCAATCCTCTCCAATCTAGTTTTGTCTAACTCTAGTGGTGTGTCGCACGCTCACAAGGGTTGCCAAGGTGAACTCTCATTGTGTTTCTGATCACTATTACCTCTAGTTACGACTACCTACTTATGAGGATATTATTACTTCGACAAACCCATGCACTTGCGCTACACACACAAAGGGTGTTGTCATGTTTTGGCACCATTGTCGAGGAATAGGTGTTTTGGAAACACTTTTCACATTGCTATTTTAGCTATTCATCACTTATTCTATTTCACACATTCTTATTCTTCCATCTTTCTGATTTGTTTTATTTTCTTTAGTTATAGCTCCAAGTTATGACCCGAGGATACCCTTCAACATTTGTTGAAGGAAATCCAGACATTTAACGAAGAATTCATAGAAGGGGAAAAGAACCTATGCAAGAACAGTCAAATCAAGCTGAAATAGAAGGTGAAGGGTCTGATAACATGGCAGAACAAAATAAGCAGCAGAGGACACTATTAGATTATGCTAGACCTACAGTTCTTGGCACACAGTCTAGTATTGTGCGGCTACCAATTACGGCTCTGAATTTTGAGCTAAAGCCAGCATTCATCCAGATGGTACAGTAGTCGGCATAGTTTAATGGTTTAGCCATTGAGGATCCGAACAACCACATCGAGAATTTCTTGGAAGTGTGCGGCATACTTAAGGTTGATGGAGTTATAGATGATGCTATCAAATTGAGGGCCTTCCCATTTTCCTTGAAGGGGAAAGCAAAACAGTGGCTATATTCATTACCTAGAGCATCGATCACTACTTGGTGAGATATGGTAGAAGCTTTTCTTGCCCGATATTTACCTCTTGGAAAATCTCCGAAGCCCAGGAATGAAATATCCTCCTTTGTGCAAACGAAATTGGAGTCTCTTTTTGAGACATGGGCTAGGTTTAAGGAGCTCCTTCGGAAATGTCCTCAACATGGGTTACCCGAGTGGATGATCATTCGGACTTTTTCAATGAGTTATACCCAAGCACAAGGTAGTTACTTGATGTAGCAGCAGGAGGTACCTTAGGAAGCAAGACCCGAAAAAAGCCCGACATCTCATTGAAGAAATGGCCATGGACCTCTACAGTGGAACACAAGAGACAGAAAGAAAGTTAGCCGGACTTCATGAGATTGATGAAGTTATTTCATTGGCGGCCCGGGTTGATTCATTGAGCAAGAAGTTAGATACTCTAACTTCTCCTAGAGTGGCGGCCCTAGCTAGTTACACTAGATGTGGGGGAGGACATGCTTCATCCGATTGCCTGATTTCTATTGGTGCTACATCCTCGGTAGAGCAAGTAGATTTTGCCGGTAATGTAATGAGAAGCCAAGGCAATCCATATAGCAACACCTACAATCTGGGTTGGAGGAGCCACCTGAATCTTTCATGGAATAATCTAGGGCAACAAAAGGCCATGGCACCACCGGGTTTCCAATAACAATAATAACAAGCCCCGAACATGGAAAATCAAGTTTTAGGTTTGGAGACCTAGATGACCGTTTAAGAGAAAGCTTTGACCAAGTTCATTGAATCATCGGATACAAGGTTTTAGTCGGTCGAAGCTACACTTTGCAACCAAACCATGTCATTGCACAATTTAGATAATGAAGTGGGGCAAATTGTGAAGTCATTATCAGAGAGATCTCAAGGGAGCTTGCCTAGGAACACCAAAACTAATCCGAGAGAACATATGAAGGCAATCACTTTGAGAAGTGGTCGTGAGATTGAGGGTAGGCTTCTAAGTGAGAAGACCAATGTTGAAGTACCCGAGGTCGTGAAGGTTAAGGAGGGAGCCAAAGAGAAGGAGGTGGTACCCCCACCTTACAAGGCAAGAATCCCTTATCCCTCAAGATTGAAGAACGACCAAAATGATGAGTAATACAAGATGTTCTTGGGTCTATTTAAGCAGTTGCACATCAAAATTCCTTTTGTGGAGCCATTGTCTCAAATGACTCGGTATGCAAAGTTTCTCAAGGACCTCTTGACCAAAAAGAAGAAGATGGAGGAGAGTACATCTGTGATTTTAGATGCTTTATGTTCGACAGTGTTGCAAAAGAATATGCCGAACAAGAAGAAGGACCACGGAAGCTTCTTCATCCCGTACAATATTGGCAATTTGGGTGAAGAAAAGGCTTTGGAGGATTCCGGGGCTAGCATTAATGTCATGCCTTATACATTCTTTCAAAAGCTAGGCCTGAGAGAGCCTAGGCCCATGTGCTCGACCCACAGTGGCTCTTTTTTCCTCTAAATGCATCCACATTGGCATGTGGAAATTACCCACGCCCATGTGCTCGACCCACAGTGGCACCCACATGCCCCTAGGCTTCTTTGTTCTTCGGAGAAAATTTTCTAAGTGTTCCACAGACCCCTGTAGAAATTCCACATGGGCGTATGGATGTTCACAGGGGGACTCATGACACGACCGAATATGCATGTAAACTACAACTGCACTGGTGTTGAAGTACTAAATCCCAGGTGAGTGGGTATCCGATCCACAAGGAATAGTGAATAGAAACACAACGATTGCTATCTAACTATGATGAGAATAAATTGATGGTATGATGAATGAGATTTATATAAAAAGAGATAAAAGAAATAAGAATGAGAGGCACAATAAAATTGAGAGATAAGGCAATCATATAAATGGGGTACTTAGATATTGTTTCGCCTAGGACAATCGTTTCAAGTGCAGAACCAACTATTATGCTTCTTAATTATATCATTAATGAGTCGTGGAAATCCTTCAATACATGGTTCCAAATCTAAGGTCAACCGTGACTAACTCTATACGTTGTCCCGGTGAAGAAATCGAACAATCTCAACACCTTGCACTTGTATAGAGTTGCATGGAGTTCTAGGGATTCCTAGTGATAAACCCTCTTCCCAGATGTAGACCTAACCCTTTGGTCCAGGTGAGAGTTCCCTAGTCACAGTTAAGCCCTAGCTGCTAAAATCATTTCAATGCTTCACTCCGTTGCCTTTGCAACTAAACCCCAGAAAAATTGGGATGATTCCAACTCCCATGTCTCAAACAATGATTCCAACTCCATCTGAACAAATGACGATATCTCATTGAAAAGCTTGGCTGACTTCCCTGGAGGAAATTACCTAGCAAGAAAAGCTTCGACCATCTCATTCCAAGTCGTGGTGGAGGCTTTGGGCAAGGAATGAGCCACTACTTGGCTCTTCCCTTAAGAGAGAATGGGAAAGCCCTCAATCTACTAGCATCATCTGATACACCATTAATCTTCAGCATATCATAAACTTCCAAGAAGTTCTTGATGTGGATGTTTGCGTCCTTATCGGCCAAACCGTTGAATTGCAGTGACTACTTAATCATTTAGATGAATGCCGGTTTTAGCTCAATGTTCAGAGCTGTGATCTTAAGTCGTATAATACTTGTTTGTGTACCCAAAACTGACGGTCTAGCATAATCAGAAAGTGTCCTCTGTTGCTCATTCTGTTCTGCCATATTATCTGACCCTTCAACTTCAATTTTAGTTTGATTAGACAGTTCTTGCACAGGTTCTTTTCCCCTTCTTCTAAGTGTACGTTCAAGTTCCAGATCTCCTTCAATCAATGTTGAAGGATTTCTTCGGGTCATAACCTGGAGCTGCACCAAAAGAAAGAAAACAAATTAGAACAATGATAGAAAAAGAAGATGTGAAATAGAATGAATGAATGAATAGCTAAGGAAACAAAGTGTGAAGTATCTCTAAATGCCTACTCCCCAGCAACGGTGCCAAAAACTTGACAACGCCCCTTGCGTATGTCCCGCAAGTGCACGAGTTTGTCATGTAATAAAATCCCAGGTGAGTGGGTATCGTATCCACAGGGAGTAGGGAATAAAAATACTTAAATTGTTTCTTACCCAAATGAAAGATGAATAATTGTTTTGTTAACAAGATGTAATGTAAATGAGAATAAAAGAGGCAAGAAAGAGAAGCACAAGTAAAGGGAAGGTAAGGCAATCGATATAAATGGGGTACTCGGATATTATTCAGGCTTGGACAATCGGTTCAAGGGCAAAACCCTCTATTGACTTGCTTGCTCAAATACTTGTTGTTCCTTGGAGAGTGTGTCAAGTATCCCTCCTAATTGATGCTCAAGGTTTTTACAGGAGGCTTCATGACATCTTCGCGTGGTCTCCATATTTTGGACGCAGACATCGGATGCTTCAATAAAGTTATCTAATACTCTTTGTAACTGAAGTGCATCCTCACCGAGTATCTCAACCCCTTTGACATGCCTCTTGAGGTGCCTCCCAATGTTGTTCCCCATTATTCGATAATAAGTTTGGGTAGCCCACTTCAATTGGATGATATGCGTTGTAACATGGAATGTTTTGTTGTCATGAAGTAACAATTCTATCATCCTTTTTACTGAGAGCTTTGACCTGAAAATATAGAGCAACGACTGGGTCAATCATCATTTAAAATCCTTGCAAGAAAAAGTAAAACATAACAAAAGAAAACAAATGAGAATGATGGAAGAATAAGAAAGTGTGAAATAGAATGAATGATAAATAGCTAAGAAAAGAAAGTGCAAAGTATCTCTAAATGCCCACTCCCCGGCAACGGCGCCAAAAACTTGACAAGGTCCCCTTGCGTATATCTCGTAAGTGCACGGGTTTGTCGAAGTAATAATCCCGGATGAGCGGGTATCAAATCCACAGGGAGTAGGGAATAAAAATACTTAATCTGCTTCTTAGCTATGTGAAAAATCAATAGTGATTAGTGTGACAATGATTCAATTCTCAAAAGTTAAAACAACAAGTAAGAGAGCACGAGTAAAGAAGAAGGTAAGGCAATCGATAAAGATGGGGTACTCGGATAATGCTCCACCTAGGACGATCGCTTCAAGTGCAAGAACCCTCTATTATGCTTCCTAATCAATGAAATAGTGAGTCGTGGAAATCCTTCATTACATAGTCCCAAATCTAAGGTCAACTATGCCTAACTCTATACATGTCCCGGAGGAGAGATTAGATAACCTTTCAACCTCGCACTCGCATAGAGTTGCAATGAGCTCTAGGGATTCCAAGTGATAAATCTCTTCCTAATTATAGACCTAATCCTTTGGTACAGGTGGAAGGTCCCTAACCACGATTAAGCCCTAGATACTAAGATCACCTTAACGCTTCACTCTATTGCACTCGCAACTAAGCCCCAGCAGAGGGTCATCCCTTAGACCATTCACTCTATTATGGCCATAAAGAACTCGAGGAACAGAGGTAGAACCTATCACGTCGGAGGGGAAAGGGGACGCTCCTGTACCTCTCGACTCATCCTCTCAACCCTCTAGAACCTAGCTTTGTTTAACACTCATGGTGTGTCACTCACTCACAAGGTTACCAATAAGAACTCTCAACCCTAGTGTCACTCTAGGGGAAATGTTCATACAATCAAGCATTTAAGGTTGGAACTCACAATAAATATCAATTAATTGAAAGCATAATAAAGAGATTCAATTAAATGAATACATCCTAGGGTTCATAAATACCCAAGTACCCACTAGGCGTTTAGCTCTCCATGGAGCTAAATACAATCAAAGAAATAGAATGTAAAAGCAATGAATCCATAGAAAAACTGATAAGTGCTTGAGTGAACATGTTTTTATGCATGTTTTACATACATTGAGCATCATATTTTATACGGTTTATGTCTCATTTCGTGTATTGGGTGTTCTTTTATGCATATAGGTTGTGAAGGCATTGGGATTTCAAAAGGGAGCGAAGATAGGCTATTATGGCATAATATTGGGAGTTCTTGTACAAATCAAGTTGGAAGACACAAGAGGAGTTCGTGTATGAGGAGATGTGTGCCAACTTCCAAAGTTTTTGCAAGCCAAGTTATTAATGGAAGGGCACAAAGGCAGCCATGTCTCCACATTCCTCCTCTTTGTAAAGATTTCAAGACCTCTCAAGACGCATTGATGAAGGAAATGCCGTATAGCCTACCATATGATCGTGTGCCCGATCGTGTGGCCTTAAGAGGAGAATGTTTATCATTGTGTAGCAGAATTACTGTTCACGCGCCCGCGCGGAAATTCCGCTCGACCGCGTGGAAATTCCTGCAGCCCACGCGGGCGCATGGAAAATCCACGCGGGCGCGTGGGGGCACGTGACAGACGCGTTGTGAGGCTATAAATACACCTTTTGGCCGATTCTAAAGGGACTTTTTGCGGAGCTTTGAGCATAGACATTGAGAGAGAGACAGCTAGGGTTTGAGGAGAAGGTCTTCGCCCGATTGATAGGGAGTTCTTCACCAACTTTGATAGATTCCTTCGACGTCATAGCATTTTTTGGGGAGCCATTGGCAACCTAGCTCGGAGAGGAATCCTTCAAGACGTAGAACTACCAATCAAGGCCAATCCGAGCGAATTCGAGGGGGTTTTTCTCTATGGGTTTTATTGCTTTTTCATTGTATTCATTATTGTTTTTGTAACTAGGCCCATGGAGGGCTAAACCCTAGTAGGTATTTGGCCATGTGAACCCCTAAGATTTATATTTTTTTGGATTGATTCTCTTAATGTTTCTAGTTAATCCCGAGTTGTCTTGAGTTTTTAATCTTGTGATTCAATTGCTTGCTAGTGTTGTTAATCCTTGTGGTTGATTTACATTGCATGATTTAATACTTTAATGTGTGAGGTCTCCATTAGAGTTAGATTTCCAAGATTAAAAGAGGGTTGAGAGGGTGAGCCTTGAGATGGAGGAATGTCCCCTTTCCCTTTCGATTGAGTGTTTCCCTATCTCCGTATTCCATATTCTCTTTGCAACCATATTTGGTGTGAGGCGTGAGATTGCTCGATTTCTCCGCCCGGGACCTTGTAGGGGGTTAGGATCCTTCGCCGGGAATTAGGGTTGGATCTACATTTAGGAATCGGTTTCACTCTTAGGTTTCCTTAGAGCATATTGCGGTCATATGGGGTGTGAAGTGTTGAGATTGGTCGATTTCTCCACGGGACCTTGTAGGGGACTAGTGCCTTTTGCTTGGAGACAAGGATTGGTTATCGTTGGACTACCTCGACTCATTAGACTCGATTCTAGAGCATTTAGTGAATCTTGAGCTTTAAAGAAGATCTTAGGGGGATCATTGCCCGAATACCTCATCCTTAGTGATTGAGACTCTTCTACTTTATTTCTTGCATACTTGTTTTGCTTTGCTTGCAATTAGTTCACTCCATTATATTAACTGATTCTGACTAGATAATTGAGAAGTGGTTATTACTAGTACTTCCGTTCCCTGTGGATTCGACTACCCGACTCACCGGGTAATTATTACTTCGACACCCGTACACTTGCGGTTTACGCACGCATATTCGGACGTGTCAAAAACCCTCTCGATGGTCGTGTCGATGGTCTTGTGAAGAGCCCTCCACTCGTCGCAAGGGATCCTTTGTCCGGCCTGGGATACACCTCACCGGATCGGTGCTGACAAAAGCCATCCCAATAACCTTCTTCCAAACAACGTGTGATGTCGGAGCTATAGAACCTCTCGAAAACCCTAGCTAATACCCTCAAAACCCTAGCCAAAGCCCTCTCTCAAGTTGGTGAAAAGATGGAGAAAAGAATGCTGAAATCAGGGCTGAATCGGCTTTAAATAGGGCTGGAATCGGGCGACTACATGGGCCTGTGGATTTTACACATGCCCATGTGGAATTTCCACACTGGCGTGTATAATTTCCACACGCTCGTGTGGATTCTCTGAATTTCTGTTTTCTTGGCCGGCTGTAAACAGTGATTGCTACTGTGATTACTATGGTACTCTGCCAAAAATACTCCCGAATCCACTTTTCATCGAGGTACCATAAACGGGCACACGTTTATGCCGTGGATCGGTTTGCTTCTTCAATGACGGATAAGTTGATGCAGATCTTGTTCTATATGCATAAGTCGGAATGCTTGAGTGTGACTGCCCTTGTACTCCTCCAAATGGTTGTGCTAACTCAAATACGGGGAGGTTGGCACACACTCTAGCATCTCGTACCCGACTCATATCTTCGCGTTTGAACTTTAGCAAGATTTCCTCCAAAATCGGTGCATTGTGATCCACATTGGCTTCTTTCCTTCATAATTGGTTTCACAACACAACCTGCATAAAAGTAACATAAAAATACACATATTAGTGTAAAAACCCAAGAAAAGTAATGCTCAACATAAGGAAAGAACGCTTCGCCTTCATATCGTACAAGCACTTATCACTTCGCTACTTTTTGACTCACCATCTCCACCATCTCCAATCTAGCTTTGTCTAACTCTCGTGGTGTGTCACTCACTCACAAGGGTTACCAATAAGAACTCTTAACCCTAGTGTCACTCTAAGGGAGTATTCATTCAATCAAACATTCAAGATTGGAACTTAAGTAAAGCATCAATTAATAAAAGCATAATAAAAGATTTAATGAAACAAATACATCCTATGGTTCACAAACCCAAGTACCCAATAGGAGGTTTAGCTCTCCATGGAGCTAGTTACAAGCAACAATGAAATCGAATGTAAAAGCAATAAATCCATGAAAAACTCCCTCAATAGTTGCGACGATGGTCTTGTGGAGAAGCCTTGGCACTTCCAAAGGTCCATTTGTCCGGCCTAGGATACACCTCGCCAAATCAGTGCCGACGAAAGCTCTCCCACTAACCTTCCTCCAAATGGAGTGTGATGGTGAAGCCATAGAACCTCTCCAAATCCCTTGCCACCTCTCCAAACCCTAGCCGTTGCCCTCTTTCAAGTTGGAGGAAAAATGGATAAAGATCTTCTGAAATTGGGGCTGAACTCGGCCTTAAATATTGTTGGAATTGGGTATCCACACGCCCATGTGGATTCTCCACACTAGTCTATGGAAATTCCACATGGACGTGGATAATGTCCACACGCCCGTGTGGATTCTCTAAACTTCACTTTTTTGGCCAGTTGTAAATAGAACCTGTTACAGTAGCGACCTGAAACACTGCCGAATCCATGTTCTCATTGAGGTAACATAAACGAGCACATGTTTACGTCGTAGATCACCTTGCTTCTTCAATACACGGCTTCATTGGTGAAGATCTTACTATCAATGTACAAGCCGGGATACTCGAATGTGACTGCCTTTGTGTCCTCCAAATCATTGTTCTAACTTGAATACAAGGAGGTTGGCACACATTCTTGCATCTTGAACCCGACTTATGATTTCGCGTTTAAACCTTCTCAAGATTTCCTCTGAATAGTACATTCACGACCTACATTGGTTTCTTTCTTTAACATTCAGCTTCACAACCCTATACTCATTAAAGTAACAAAAATGCATACATATTAGCACTAAAACCTGATAAAAGTAATGCTCATCATAAGGAAATAATACTTCACATTCTTATCACACAAGCACTTAACAGTACTTCATGGTACAGAGAGAGCCGATTCATCCGGGGTACATTCTAGCTGATTACATGCGCTACCAGAGCCAAACTGAGTCTAATGAGTCGAGGTAATCCAAGAATAACCGGTCCTTATCTCCAACCAACCCATACTAGTCCCCTACAAGGTCCTGGCAGAGAATCGCTTAACGCCAACACCTCACACGCCATATAACTGCTATAAGCTCTAGGGATACCTAAGAGTGAAATCGATTCCTAAAGATAGATCCAACCCTAATTCCCAGTAAAGGATCCCTAACCCCCTATAAGGCTGCGGTGGAGAAATCTCTCAATCTCATGCCTCATACCAAATATTGTTGTATAGAGTCTAGGGAATACGGAGATAGGAAACACTCAATCGGAACAGAAAGGGGACGCTCCACTATCTCATGACTCACCATCTCAACCCTCCTTAACCTTGAAGTTCTAACTCTATTGGAGACTTCTCACATCAAAGTAACAAATCAAATCATGCAATGTAGATCAATCACAAGGATCAATAACACATGCAAGCAATGAAATCACAAGGTTAAAACTCAAATCAACTCGGATTAACTGGAAACATAAATCAAATCAACACAAACGAATAGATCCTAGGGTTCACATACCCAAGTGCCTATTAGGGTTTAGCCCTCCATGGGGCATGTTACAAGACAATGATTAATACAATGAAAAGCGACAGAAATAATAGAGAAAACCCCCTTGAATTCGTGATGATAAACCTTAGTAGGAAGTTCAATGTCATGAAGGATTCCTCTCTGAAGCTAGTTTACCGGTGGCTAACCAAGTGCTATGATGTCGAAGGAAACTATCAAAGTTGGTGAAAAACACACTCCAAATTGGCAAAGGCCTCCTCTCCAAACCCTAGCCGTCTCACCCCATAAGAGCCGCACAAAAAATGAGAAAGAATAGGGCAAAACGGCTATTTATAGGCCTTAGACCGCGTCTGTCACGTGCCCCCACGCACCCATGTGGATTTTCCACGCACCCGCATGGGCTGCAGGAATTCCATGGGGGCGTGTGAACAATAATTTTGCTACATTACTACAGTAAAATTCTACAATGTTTTGCTACAGTACTTTGCTGTATTGATTTTCATAACCGTGATCCAAACATTCTTCTCTTGAGGCCACATAATCTGGCACATGATTACATGGTAGGCTATAAGACTTTTCTTCATCGATGCATTTTGAAAGATCTTGAAATCCTCACAAAGAGTAGGAATGTGAAGATGTAACTACCTTTGTGCCCTTCCAAACGGTGAATTGACTTGCATATCTATGGAAGTTGGCACTCATCTCCTTATTCACAAACTCCTCTTGTACTTTCATCCTTGATTTGCGCAAGAACTCTCAACATAGTGCGTTCATAGCCTATCTTTGCTTCCTTTTGCATTTTTAATGCATTCACAACCTATATGCATAAAAGAACACCCAATACACAATATGGGCCATAAACCACATATAAAATGATGCTCAATGCATGTAAAACACGTATAAAAGCATGTTTACTCAAGCACTTATCACTCACCTTCCCAACCTTCTTGCCGTCTATTTAAAGAGGTTTTAGGTTGTTTTCCGGCCGTATTCGATGTTTTGATTTTTATTTCATCATTAAGCTTCCATTTCTCTTTTCTTTATTCAATCTTCATTTCTTTCGGTCATTGTTGTCAATTTTGCATATATTTTATGTTTAAATTGTTTATGAATGTTATGAGAGTGGTTTAAGAAAGTTTTATGTTGCATTTTCAGTTAATGGAGGTTATAACCGTGCGGCTGTCATGCCCTGAAGATCCACACGGGCATGTGGATTCCTGGAAAATAAGTTTTTAAGTTAAATTTGACTATTTACTTTTACAATTTTTTTAGGAATGGTACCCTGATCGAAGAAAACAATAGGTAAGCATCCCCGTGAGCCTTCACCATAGTAATTAGAGTTTATGATCCAAGTATACAAATTTCGGTTTGAGCAATTATCGAAGCTTAAGTTCTATCAGTCGTATTTCCCATATTTGACCTCACTTATGGAGATCCAGCTAGTCGATGGGATGGCAGACGAGGTGGAGGAGCTCCTCTCTGTGGGTAGTTTAAGACGATTACTGTCATTATGGATGATAAGTGCTTGCCTGTTAAGAATGCGAAGTGTTCTTTCCTTGCGATGAGCATTACTTTTAAAGCTGAGTATTAAGAAAATAAGCCAAAAGTAGATCATGAACGCACTATTTGGTGGAATCTTGGAAGGAACAAATGCGAAGACACAAGTGGGGCTCTAAGATACGTGAATATGTGCCAACCTCTATGTATTCAAGTCATTACAATGAGTTGGAGGGGCATAAAGGCATTCACATTTGTGTATCCCGACTAGTGCATTGATAGTAAGATCTTCACTAATGAGGACTTTAATTGAAGAAAAGTTGCGATCTACGGCATAAACATGTGCTTGTTTATGTTGCCTCAATAAAAATTATGGAATTGGGAGTGTTTTGGTGGAGTACCGTAGCAAGTACTATAGCAAATCAATGTAGCAATATAATATATCAGTTACTATTCATAGCAGGGCAAAAATCAGGTTTCCAGAGAATTCACATGGGCGTGTGGAAATTCCCCATGCCTGTGTGAAAATTCCACAAGCACGTGTGGAGAATCCATAGGGGGGGTGTGGATTTCCGATTCCAGCTCTATTTAAGCCACGATTCAGCCCGATTTTGAGAGAATCTTCCACCCTTCTCTCCAACTTTTTTCCATCTCTTGAGAGGCCGTCGACTACGGTTTTAAGAGGCTTTTGGCAAGTCTTTGGAGTGGTCCTACAGATTTGACACCGTGCTTCTCTTGGAAAAGGTTATTGGGGAAGTTTTCATCGACACTGATTTGGCAAGGTGTGTCCTAGGCCAGACAAGGGGACCTTTGGAGATAAAAAGGCTAACAACAAGACCATCGACATGAATATTGATGGTGTTTTCCTATGGATTACTTGTTTTTACTTTCGAATTCATTATTAATTATATCTTGCTCTATGGAGAGCTAAAGCCCCTAATGGGTACTTAGATTTGGTAAACCCTAGGATGTTATTGTTTCATTGACCTTTTATTATGCTTTCCTTAATTGATGTTTTTTAATTGAGTTCCAATCTTGAATGCTTGTTGAATGATTTCTCTCTTAGAGTGACACTAGGGTTGAGAGTCCATCTTGGTAGCCTTTGCGGATGAGTGACATACCATGAGGGTTATACAATGCTAGATTGTAGAGGGTTGAGAGGGTGAGTCGAGAGGTAGTGGAGCATCCCCTTTACCCTTCGGTGTGATTTATCCTACCTCCATTTCCTAGAGTTCTTTGCGGTCTTAATAGAGTGAAGTACTAAAGGATAAACTCCACTTGGGCTTAGTTGCACGTGCAACAGAGTGAAGCATTGAAGTGATTTTAGTATCTGGGGCTTAATTGTGACTAGGGGTCTTTTGCCTGGACTAAAGGGTTCGATCTATACATAGGAATAGGGTTTATCACTTGGAGTGATTTCTCCACCGGGACATAGTGTACAGTTAGTTACTGTTGACCTTAAGTTTGAGACCGTGTGCTTTAGGATTTCCATGACTCATTAAATACTATTTAGGAAGTATAATAGCAGGTCTTACACTTGAAACATTAGTTCTAGGGGGAGCATTGTCTGAGTACCCCACTTCTATCGATTGCCTTTCCTCTCACTTTCTTGTGTCTCTCATTCTTGTTTCTTTTATTTCTGTTTACATCATATCTTATCAACACAATCGTTATTTATTTTCACTTGGTTAAGTAGCAATTTTAGTATTTTTATTCCCTACTCCATGTGGATGATACCCCACTCGCTTTGGATTTATTACTTTAACAAACCCATGCACTTGCAAGTCACATGCAAGCGGCGTTGTCAAGTTTTGGGCGTCATTACTGTGGAATAGGTGTTTAGAGATACTTTGCACTTTGGTATCTTAGTCATTCATCATTCATTCTACTTCACATCTTCTTATTCTATCATAGTTCTGATTTGTTTTCTTTATTTTGGTGCAGCTCTAGGTTATCACCCAAGGGAACCCTTCGATATTAATTGAAGATGATCCTGAACTTGAACATACATTAGAAGGAAAGGTAAGGAACCTGTGGAAGAACCGTCGAATCTAGCTGAAGTGGAAGTTGAAGGATCTGATAACATGGTAGAATAGAATGAACAACAGAGAACACTTTTTGATTATGCCAGACCATCAGTATTGGGAACACAATCTAGCATTGTACGACCCCCAATTACAGCTCCGAATTTTGAGCTGAAGCCAGCATTCATCCAAGTGATACAGCAGTCGGCACAGTTCAATGGTTTGGCCAATGAGGACCCAAACAATCATATTGAAAACTTCTTAGAAGTTTGTGACATGCTGAAGATCAACGTTGTTATGGATGATGCTATAAGATTGAGAGCTTTTCCATTCTCTTTAAAAGGAAGAGCAAAGCAGTGGCTGCATTCTTTACCACGAGCATCCATTACGACATGGAATGAAATGGTCGAAGCCTTTCTTGTAAGGTAGTTTCCTCTGGGGAAATCGGCAAAGCTTCATAATGAGATATCATCATTTGTTCAGATAGAGCTCAAGTCCTTGTTTGAGACATGGGAGCGATTCAAGGACCTATTGCATATTGCAGAAGTGTCCGCAACACGGATTCCTCGAGTGGATGATCATTCAGAGTTTTTACAACGGGTTGAATCCATGTACAAGACAGCTTCTAGATGCCGCAACGAGAGGTACAATGGGGAACAAGACCCCTGAAGAAACCGACAGTTGGTAGAGGAAATGGCCATAAATAGCTACCAATTGAATGCAAGGGAAAAGAAGAAAGTGGCCGGAGTCCATGAAATTAATGCGGTTACATCCTTACCAGCCCAAGTAGAGGCATTGACCAAGAAATTGGATATATTGACTTCACGAGTTGTCATGGTTGTGGTGGTTCACATTTGCCGTTTGATTGGGCTATTTTGATTGCTACTTCAGCCCCGACTGAACAAGTAGACTTTGTGGGCAATTCAGGAAGGGTACAAGGTAATCCTTATAGCCACACCTACAACCAACGGTGGAGAAACCACCCCAATCTCTCATGGAGTAACCAAGGGCAGCAAAAGGCCATAACACCATTGGGTTTTTCACAACAACAAGCCCCAAACATGGAAAATAGAGTTTTAGGCTTGGAAACCCGGATGACCAACTTAGATAAAGCCTTGACTAGATTTGTGCAATCATCAGATACACGGTTTCAGTCGGTCGAGGCCACACTTCGCAACCACACCGCTTCATTGCACAATTTAGAAAATCAAGTGGGCCAAATTGCAAAGTCTCTATTGGAGAGACTACAAGGATGCTTACCGAGTAATACTAAGACTAATATGAGAGAACATGTGAAGGGGATCACTTTGAGAAGTGGTCATGAGGTTGAGGGTAAGCTTCCTAGTGAGAAGACAATTGTTGAAGCACCTGAGGTCGTGGAGGTTGAGGAGAGAGCTAATAAAGAGAAGAAGGTGGTACCCCTATCTTACAACCCAAGAATCCCTTACCCTTCAAGATTAAAGAACAACCAAAATGATGAGCAATACAAGAAGTTCTTAGGTCTATTCAAGCAATTGCACATCAACATTCCTTTTGTGGAGGCATTGTCTCAAATGCCTTGGTATGCAAAGTTCTTGAAAGAACGTTTGACCAACAAGAGGAAGTTGGAAAAGAATGCATCGGTGATCTTAGATGCCTCTTGTTCGCCAATATTGCAAAAGAATATGCCGAACAAGAAGAAAGACCCCAGAAGATTTGTGATTCCGTGCAACATTGGCAATTTGGCTGAAGAGATGGCATTGGCGGATTCGGGGGCTAGTATCAATGTCATGGCATACTCGTTCTTTCAGAAGCTAAGCTTGGTAGAGCCTAGGCCTACTCGGATGACATTGCAATTGGCGGACTGAACAATGAGACATCCGATAGGCATCATTGAAGATGTACTTATCAAGGTGGACAAGTACATATTTCTTGTAGACTTCATAGTGTTGGACATCGCTGAGGATGCGGATGTTTCTTTGATACTTGGGAGGCCATTATTGCGTACTTTCAAGGCACTTATCGACATGGACGGCGGGAATTGACACTGAGGGTTGGAGATGACAAGCTCACATACCGCCTCACCGAAGCTATGAGACATTCTCTCGACTTTGATGATAGTCTTTATTTTCTTGACACTACCGATGAACTAATTGATGAATATATGCAAGAAATGTTGAATCCGGACCTGTACACGGGGTTGCTAGACCAAAAAATGGAGAACGAAGAGGTGATGATGCTTGGTCTAGAGAAGAAGGTACCATCTACTCCGGGGATCGCGAAGAAGATGCTTCAGAAGATGAAACGAGTGAGGATACACCACAAGAAACACCCCAAGGCTATTGGGGAAGCATAAGAATGGAACAAAGGTGACGAACCATTAAGTGGTAAAAGCTCGAGAACTCCTCCTTTACCTTCAAAAGGTTATGTTTATCATGCTTCCAAGTCATGGGTAAGAGGAAAACCTTCATCTATGAACCCCCGTGAGGTAAGACAAGGTATGTTAAGCTAAGTGACGTTAAACAAGCACTTCTTGGGAGTCAACCCAAGTTTTTACCATTTTCTAGTGTTTAGTTTAGTGTTTTCATGAATAAGGCTTTAAGTGTTTGGTGTCTTGATTTTTATATACTTGTGCTATGATTTTCTTGTGGATTATTTGGTCTTATTATGTGCTTTATTGTTGTGGCAAAGAATCTTAGTCGTTTGAGCATGTTTTCTGTGTTTTCTTGGGTTAATGTGCATCTTAAAGCAGGCTCTGAGTGTATAGTTATGTTCAAAAATTTTTCTGCAGAGCTTGCAGGGTTTTCTAAGTACCTATAGAAAACACACTCCCATGTGGAATTTCCACACGGGCGTGCGTTTGTGTTCAGAGCTCATCCAGAGAGGGCACAGGGCATGGACTCATCCTTGTGAATAACCTTGTAATGGTCCACAGCCGTGCGGAATTTCTGCATGGGCGTGTGTTTCCCTGTAGAGACTTAGAGATTTTTCCCGAGAAGACGTAGGGCCGTGGACTCGCCCCTGTGGATGATCCTGTGCTATACACACGAGCGTGGGTAATTTCCACACGCCCGTGTGGATCTCTACAGAAGAGCTATCTTCCATCCTGAGAATTCACATGGGCGTGTGAATACCAGTGTGAGCTAGCCCTGTGAAGGTCCACGCCCGTGTGGAATTTCTTTACGGACGTGTGAAACACTTAGAGAGTTTTCTTGGTTGGATAAAGATGCCAGAGGGGCGTGCGTCTGCCCATGTGGGTCAGGCACACAAGCGTGGATAATTTTCACACACCCATGTGATTGCGTTTAGAAGCTTAGAGTGTTTTCCCGAGAGCACACAGGGGCGTGCGTCTACCCCTGTGGGTCTCTCCTATAAAGGCACAAGGCCCTGTGTAATTTTCACACGCACGTGTGAATGTACAGAAAAGCAATAGTCACGGATTTTCTTTAAAATTCTTTCGTTCTTCTTCATTCTCATCCTCCTAATCACTTAGAGAACACTTCTAATCCCTCTCCCGACCTCGCACCCTTGATTTAGGGAGATTTACTTGAGTTTTCCTGCTGAATTCAAAGTTTTTAACTTCATCCCATCAGTAAACATTAATTCTCTCTTTTCTTCACCATATTTGATTTTAATTGATTAAAATGGTGATGTTACTTCGTTTATACAATTAGAAGGGGTATTCATGTTTATAAAGGAATTAGAAGCGGTTTGATGATGTATTTTTGAGTTTTTAACCTGTGGCCATGCATTTTTCACGCCCCAAAGTTCCACACGAGCTTATGGAAATTCCACATGACTGTGTGGATTTCTGCTCTATTATTATGTGAACTTCTTTGATCGATTGTTCTTCAATTTTTATAGATATAGCACCTCGGTTGAAGAGGCAACCTGAGAAACGTTCGTGTGAGTCATCACCTGAACTCGAACATATGTAATTCATGATTCCCAAGCATTAGGCTCGATTTTAGAGATTGGCAAAGCTAAGGTTCGGACAGACACATTTTCCCGACATGGATGCAGTGAGAGAGGTTCAGGGGATATGTGACATGGTAGAGGAGATAGAGGAGATGCTTGTAGTAGGCGGATGGAGTCGGTTGCTAACCATACGGGATCCTGTGATCCGTATATTAACGCTCGAGATGTTATCATAATTTGCGTTCAACCGCTCTTATTCCAGCTTTGACAGCATAGACACTATACAGTTTAGAGCACTTGGATAGCATCACAGCATATTAGTCACCCAATTCTCGATTTAACTGAGACTTTATGATGCGGCATTCACGAATACAGATGACTACAAGCAGTAGCCTATGGATTACCCCAACACGTTGACACCACAGCGTGCATACAGAGTACTATGTGGATAGTAGCCCCTTGCGTATGTCCCGCAAGTGCACGGGTTTGTCGAAGTAATAAAATCCCTAGTGAGTAGGTATCATATCTACAGGGAGTAGGGAGTAAAAAATACATAAATTTTTTCTTAACTAAGTGAAATATGAATAGTGATTTTTGTGACAAGATGTAATGCAAACAATAGTAAAAGAGACAATAGAGAGCACAAGTAAAGGAGAGGTAAGGCAATCGATATAGATGGGGTACTCGGATATTTATCCGCCTAGGGCAATCGTTTCAAGTGCAAAAAGCCTCTATTATGCTTCCTAACTAATGCATTAATGAGTCGTAGAGATCCTTTAATACATGGTCCCAAATCTAAGGTCAACTATGCCTAACCCCATACATGTCCCGGAGGAGAAATTGAACAATCTCTCAACCTCGCACTCGTATAGAATTGCAATGAGTTTTAGGGATTCCAAGTGATAAATCCTCTTCCTATATGTAGACCTAACGCTTTGGGCCAGGCGGAAGGTCCCTAGCCACAATTAAGCCCTAGATGCTAAAATCATTTCAATGCTTCACTCCATTGCACTCGCAACTGAACTCCAGCGGAAGGTTATCCCTTAGCCCATTCACTCTACTATGACCGTAAAGAACTCGAGGAATTGGAGGTAGAATTAATCACACCGGAGGGGAAAGGGGACGCTACGCTACCACTCGACTCACTCTCTCAACCCTCTCCAATCTAGCTTTGTCTAACTCTCATAGTGTGTCACTCACTCACAAGGGTTACCAACAAGAACTCTCAACCCTAGTGTCACACTAAGGGAGTATTCATACAATCAATGCATTCAAGATTGGAACTCAATAAAAACATCAATTAATGAAAGCATAATAACAAGGTTCAATGAAACGAATACATCCTAGGGTTCATAATCCAAGTAACCACTAGGGGGTTTAGCTCTCCATAGAGCTAATTACAATCAATGAAATCGAATGTAAAAGCAATAAATCCATAGAAAACCCCCTCGATAGTCGTGACGATGGTCTTGTAGAGAGTCCTCTACTCGTCCAAAGGTCGCTTTGTCCGGCCTAGGACATACCTCAACGGTCGGTGATGATGAAAGCTCTCCCACTAACCTTCTTCCAAAAGGAGTGCGATATCAGAGCTATAGAACCTCTCCCAATCCCTAGTCAATATCTCTCTAAACCATAGCCGCAATCCTCTCTCAAGTTGGAGAAAAGATGGAGAAAAGATGGAGAAAAGAATACTGAAATCGGGGCTGAAATCGACTTTTTAAGGGCTAGAATCGGGAATCCAGACGCCCCTGTGAATATTCCATATGGCATGTGTGAAATTAACGCACGAGTGTGTGGAATTTCCATACGCTCGTGTGGCTTCTCTTGACAACTCCTTCTTCGGGCGGCTGTGAACAGTGCCCTGCTACAGTCCGGTCTGAAACACTCCCGAAACCATGCTTTCATCAAGGTAACATAAACGGGCACACGTTTATGTCGTAGATCATTTTGCTTCTTCAATGAACGGCCGTGTTGGTGGAGATCTTGTTACACATACACAAGCCGAAATACTTAGAGTCTGAATGCCTTTATGTCCCTCCAAATTATTATGCTAGCTTGAATACAAGGAGGTTGGCACACATTCTAGCATCTTGAACCCGACTTATGTCTTCACGTTTGAACCTTCCCAAGATTTCCTCCAAATGGTGTACTCACGATCTATATTGGATTCTTTCTCTAAGATTCGGCTTCACAACCCTATATGCATGAAAGTAACATACATATGCATGTATTAGTGTTAAAACCCGATAAAAGTAATGCTCATCATAAGAAAAGAACACTTCCCCTATCTAGAACTTCATGCGGCCATTATACAACCCGTATGGAGGTCGTATGAAGGCCATATGCAAGATTTATACACCCCCGCATGAAGCGAAAATCTAGGTTTTTAGTGGCATACGGCCCCCGTATGCTGTGAAGGGTATAAATCTAGATTTCTAGGGTAGAATGAGGGAATTTTTAGATAGATTTGGAGAGGGCTTCTTGGAGACTTCTTGGGAGACCTTTGGCGACCATGGGAAGAATAAGAAGGGCAAGGAAATGAGGAGATCATCCAAGGGTAAGGTCAAGGGCTCTCAAGGCAAGAAGACATCATCATTCAAAGTGGAAATCGACAACTATTTGAAGGAAGGAGATCCGCGGCTAGAGGAAGCGTCATTCGGCATTCGTTTGATGAGTAAAGCGTCATTGGCACATTTTCTACCTCCTCCTTCACAATTTCATCTAGGGAGTGTCATTTATGAGTTTGCTTTGTGTTTTACTTTACTTTGTTTCTTGTTGTCGATGATGATGACACTAGACCCCCAAGGCCACCTGATGTCGGTGAACCTTAGGGGGTTTTATCATGTATTTTGGATGATTGTTTGTCAATTCCATGCTAGGGTTATTTTTATATTTCATCCATTATTTTCATGTTAAGAGCTAAACTAAGGAGAAATTCGTGGTTCTTTTATGAATTATACATGTAAATATGACCTACTAGCATGTATTAGATCATGAATGGATTAGAAGGGGATACTTGTATCAACGCAGCGAGAAATTGGGTGTTGGTAGCCCTCCGTGTTTTAGGGGTAAACTTAGGATGAGTTTGTCCCTATTTTCAGATTTCATTGTTCTTAAGAAATCATAGGAATGTGGATTTGGAAGAAATTCCTATTGACATTCAGTATGGGATTAGGGTTCAACACGCTGAGAAATTGGGGTTGTTCTAATCTAGAAATCTCTCGGTCCAAATTACCCTTGCATCTTTTGTTCATCATCCATGTATCATGATAACCCCTTAAGGGGATCCACATTCATAGACCTTTGCATTTCATTGTTATTCTTGCTTGATCATTGCTTGTTCTCTCTAATTTGTTATTAAACTTGTATTTAATTTTAATTGCATCTAGTAGAGTAAATCCCTTCACTTAAGATGTTAGGCTAGATAATAAGCTGATAAGGAGTAATAGGAGATCCTTAGCCCCGTGGAATACGATCCTCGTGTCTTTACATGAGGTATTACTTGGCAATCCTGTACACTTGCGGGGAAGCAATCAAGTTTCTGGCTCCATTGCCGAGGAACTTTAAGGAATTTTTGGAAACTTTTAGGTTATTACTCTAGCCATTTCATTATTTACTCATTTTATCGTTTATTTTATTTTCTCTTGATCGTATCTTTTTGCCATCTTTCTTGGTTTTGTAATGTACTGTGCATGACACGTTCAAATCCATCAACTTTGATTACACCAGATATTGAAATTGAAATTGAGAAAAGAGAGTCTTCAATAATAGCCGAAGAGCGACGCACTTTGTCCAAATATGGAAGACCTCAATTCATGGGTGATGAGTTTAGTGTTCGAGCACTGTCCGTGGCGTCCAATAATTTTGAAATTAAAGCATGTACAATCGGCGTGGTCCAAAACTTCGTTCAATTTAATGGTCTTGCAAATGAGGATGCACATGATCACCTTTCCCGGTTCCTTCAAATTTGCTCTACATTCAAGATAAATGGGGTGTCGGATGATGCTATCCGATTGAGGCTATTTCCATTCAGCTTAAGAGATGGGGCATATCATTGGCTTACATCTCTATCTCCAGGGTCAATAAAAACATGGATGGATATGGTTGAGAAATTCCATGGGAGGTATTTTCTGCCAAGCAAAGCGGCCAAATTGAGACAAGAAATTTCGGCATTTAAACAAGAGGAATCTGAGACATTGTTTGAAGCCTATGAAAGATTCATGGATCTCCTTAGAAGGTGCATCCATCATGGTTTTGCTTCATGGATGCGAGTACAGATCATCTACAATGGGTAGAACTATGCTACTCGCCAACTCATTGATGCCACAGCGAGTGGATCCCTTAGCAACAAGTACCCTGATGAGGTTGAGCAATTACTGGAGTCTATGGAAAGCAGTGAATCACATTGGGGCTCAAGAGGATCTTCAGAAGAATGCTAGAATTTATGAAGTGAGTAGCAATGATGCCTTGTCCGCAAAAGTTGATGTGTTAACTGGAAAGCTTGATCTTCTTATGGGCAGTAGTTCGAGGTCAGAATCAATGTTGAGTTGTAGCACTTGCGGAGGTGGGCATGGTGCGGCCCAATTTCCTATTGCTAGCTCCTCTGTTGCTTCCATTGAGAATGTCTACTACATTAGGGGGCAACGAAAACAAGGAAACCCGTACAGCTTAACTTAAAATCCTGGATGGAAGAACCACCCAAATTTTCCATGGAACCAAGGTTAACAACAAAAAGGTGTACAACCCTAAGGATCTCAATTTTAACAACCGACTATTGAGAAGAAATTTACTACTGAAGAGTTTCTTGCCAAGTTCATGCTCAGTACTAATGCTAGATTTAATAGCATAACTAGTAGCATGGATGCATAATTTAGCAAGGTGAATGCTCAGCTCACTCAGCACGCCACACAGTTCAGTGAAATAGGTTATATTTTGAGAAACCTCCAAGCTTTTGTAAATTCACTTGAGCATCGAGTGGGGGAACTCACCAAGGTAGGAGCATTTGAAGGTCATTGCCCTTAGAAGCTGGAGGCATATTGACACAAGTGTCGAAGTTGACCCAAGTGTTAAGGAAAGTATTGTAATCCTTGAGGAAGACCCAAGATAGATGAGAAAAACATTGAAGAAAATAGTTAGGGAAGAAATTATAAGCCCCAACAATAAGGACCGTCAAAATCATCCAAGTACAAGCCTCCAACCCCTTATCTGGCTAGACTCAAACAAGACAAGGAAGATGTTTAATTCAGAAAATTCATCAACATTTTCAATCAACTCCACCAAATTATTCTGGTGGTTGAAGCATTGACCCAAATGCCTAAATATGCCAAGTTTTTAAAAGAGCTCCTTACAAACAAGAGGAAGTTGGAGGAAGAAGGCAGGGTTGCACTCACAGGGAATTGCTCGGCCATCTTAGAAAGGAAACTTCCACAAAAGTTGAAGGATGTAGGAAGTTTCATAATCCTGTGCATGCTTGAAGGTGGAGTCCGAAAAAATGCTCTAGCAGATTCAGGGGCTAGCATAAAAATCATGCCCTACAACATGTATTTGAAACTTGTCTTGGATGAGTTAAGGCCCACGACGATGACGTTACAACTAGAAAATAGATCAACAAGAAACCCTCGTTGGATTGTTGAAGATGTGATTGTCCGGGTGGACAAATTTGTCTTTCCTGTGGATTTTATCATCATGGACATCGATGAGGATGTAGATACACCATTGATTATTGGCCGACCATTCCTTAGCACCTCAGGTGCCCTAATTAATTTAGAAAGAGGGAAATTAATGTTGAGAGCTGGAGAAGAAGAAGTGGTGTACACTTTACCGGCTACCATGAAACACTCTTTAGATTATGATGACACACTTTTGACAAGGTCCCCTTGCGTATATCTCGCAAGCGCACGGGTTTGTGGAATTAATAATCCCTGGTGAGTGGGTATCGAATCCAAAGGGAGTAGGGAATAAAAACACTTAATCCGCTTCTTAGCTATGTGAAAGATCAATAGTGAATAGTGTGACAATGATTCAATTCTCAAAAGTAAAATCAACAAGTAAGAGAGTACGAGTAAAGGAGAAGATAAGACAATCGATAAAGATGGGGTACTCGGATAATGCTCCGCCTAGGACGATCGCTTCAAGTGCAAGAACCCTCTATTATGCTTCCTAAATAATGCAATAGTGAGTCGTGGAAATCCTTCATTACATAGTCCCAAATCTAAGGTCAACTATGACTAACTCTATACATGTCCCGGAGGAGAGATTAGATAACCTCTCAACCTCGCACTCGCATAGAGATGCAATGAGCTCTAGGGATTCCAAGTGATAAATCTCTTCCTAATTACAGACCTAACCTTTTGGTCCAGGTGGAAGGTCCCTAAACACGATTAAGCCCTAGATACTAAGATCACCTCAACGCTTCACTCCGTTGCACGTGCAACTAAGCCCCAGCGGAAGTTCATCCTTTAGACCATTCACTCTATTATGGCCGCAAAGAACTCGAGGAACGGAGGTAGAATCTATCACATCGGAGGGGAAAGGGGACGTTCCTGTACCTCTCGACTCCCCCTCTCAACCCTCTCCAACCTAGCTTTGTCTAACGCTCATGGTGTCTCACTCACTCACAAGGTTACCAATGAGAACTCTCAACCCTAGTGTCACTCTAGGGGAAATGTTCATACAATCAAGCATTCAAGGTTGGAACTCACAATAAACATCAATTAATTGAAAGCATAATAAAGAGATTCAATGAAACAAATACATCCCAGGGTTCACAAATGCCCAAGTACCCACTAGGGGTTTAGCTCTCTATGGAGCTAAGTACAATCAAAGAAATAGAATGTAAAAGCAATGAATCCATAGAAAACCCCCTGGATGGTCGTGTCGATGGTCTTGTGAAAAATCCTCTACTCGTCGCAAGGGATCCATTGTCCGGCCTAGGATTGATAAGTGTC
>NC_052477.1:11690926-11819288 GCF_009730915.1 Dioscorea cayenensis subsp. rotundata | reverse complement strand
CTTATTCTATCATTGTTCGGATTTCTTTTTCTTTCTTTTGGGTGCAGCTCAGGTTATGACCCGAGGGAATCCCTCAATATTGCGTCGAAGGAGATCCCGAGCTTGAACGTACACTTAGAAGAAAAAGGAAAGAGCCTATGCAAGAAATGCTAGTCTAGTCGACTTTGGAAGCGGAAGAGTCTCGAAAACATGGCGCAATGTACGAGCAACAACGAACATTATCCAACTATGCCGCACCTTCGTGTTGGGGACACAATCGAGTATTGTGCGCCCTCCCTATTATAGCTCGGGAACTTTGAGTTGAAGCCGGCATTCATCCACATGTCAAAGCGAACCAAGACAGCTCAACCTGGGCTGATAGAGGATCCAAATCACTATATAGAGAGTTTTCTCGAGGTGTGATATGCCTGAAGATAAACGGAGTGACGGATGATGCCACTGCTGAGAGCCTTCCCATTTTCCTAAAGGTTAGAGCGCAAGCAAAGGCTACACTCATTACCTAGAGCATCGATCACCACATGGAAGGGAGATGGTGAAGCTTTTCTTGCCTGCTATTTCCCTCCCGAAATATTCGCAAAGCTTAGGAATGAGATCTCATCCTTTGTTCAGTTAGAATTGGAGTCTCTATTCGAGACATGGGAAAAGGTTCAAGGAGCTCCCGAGAAAGTGCCCGTGAACACGGATTCCCCGGAGTGGATGCATTGCTCGCGACCTTTTATAATGGTTTGAACCCGAGCACAAGGCAACTCTTGGATGCTGCAGTTAAGAGGTACATTTTAGGTAGCAAGACCCCGATGAGGCCCGTCAGTTGATTGGAGAAATGGGGTTAAGCAGACTACCAATGGAATGCTAGAGAAGAAGAGTGGCCGGCTCATGAGATAGATACTAGTAACTTCATTGAGCGGCTCAAGTGGAGAGTTTCGAGTAAAAAGTTAGATCTTCTAACTTCAAATAGAGTGTGTCGTGTTCAATTACAACGCGTGTGGTGGAGGACATGCTCCTCTCGATTGCCCAATCTCTATTGGTGATGTTTCTTCGATGGAGAACGTCTGATTTTTGTAGGTAATGGCATGAGACCTCAAGGAAAACCCATATAGCAATACCTCACAATTCGTGTTGGAATAATCATCCCAATTTCTCATGGAATAATCAAGGTCCACAAAGGCTCATGGGGCCACCGGTTTCCAACAACAACAACAAGCCCCTCGTGTGGAAAAAGCGTAGTCTCGTGTTTGGAAACCCGAATGATCGACTTGGAGAAGTACTTGGCTAGATTTGTGCAATCGCAGATACAAGGTTTGAATCAGCCAGCCACACTTCGCAACCTACACCGCCTTTGCATAACCTTGAAAAATCAGTGGGGCAAATTAGCAAGTCTCTCGAAAGGCCACATGGAAGCTAGTGAGCAACACTAGTAGACTCAACCCTAGAGAGCATGTAGCGCGATCACTTTGAGAAGTGGTCGTGAGGTTGAAGGTAGGCTTCCGAGTGAGAAGCCAAAAAGAACACGCACTCGAGGTTATAGAGGTAGAAGAGGGGACGACTAAAGAGAAAGAGGTGGCACCCACCTTTCAAGCCAAGAATCTTTATCCTCTAGATTGAAAAATGACCAAGGGATGAATCAGATAAGAAGTTCCCTGAGTTTGTTCAAACAACTCCACATCAATATTCCCTTTGTCGAGGTATCGCCCAAATGCCTAAGTATGCGAAGTTCTTTGAAAAGACTTGTTAACTAATAAGAGGAAGTTGAAGGAGAGTGCTTCAAGATTCTAGATGCTTCATGCTCGGCGGTGTTGCAAAAGAACATGCAAAACAAGAAAAAGACCCGGGAAGCTTCATCATTCCGTAATATTGGCAATTTAGGTGAGGAAATGGCATTGGCGGACTCGTGGGCTAGCATCAACGCCATGCCATACACTTTCTTTCAAAAGCTATGCTTGGCGATGAGCCTAGGCCTACTCTGGATGACTTTGCAACTAGCGGACCGAGTCAAAGGCGACATCCGAGAGGCATCATTGAAGACGTGCTTGTCAAGGTGGACAAGTACATTTTTCCGTTGACTTTGTAGTGCTAGATGTCAATGAGGATGCGGATGTACCCTTGATACTTGGGAGACCGTTCTTGCGGACTACTAAAGCATTGATTGACATGGACGACGGAGAGCTCACATCGAGAGTTTGAGATGACAAACTCACATACCACCTTTTGCCAGCAGCCATGCGGCATTCTCTTGATTTTGATGATACTTTATATTTTCTAGACACTACTGATGAGATTGTTGATGAATACATGTAGGAGATGTTCAATCCATATCCGTATGAAGGTTTGTTAGACCAAGAGGAGGATTATGAAGAAGTAATGATGCTTTTGTTCAATGTAAGAAGTACCATCTAACCCGGGGATCTCAAGAAAGTGCTCTGAAAAATGAAGAGGGCTAGGAGACGCCACTGGAAACACTCCAAGGCTCGTTGGAGATGTACGTGAACCCGAAGAAGTTGGACGAATCATTGTTAGGTGGTTCGAAGCTCGATAATTCACCTTCTACCCTCAAGAGACTTTTGCACATCATGATTTCAAGCCATGGGTAAGAGGGCAACTTTCATTCATGAACCCTCGTGAGGTAAGACAAGGTATGTAAAGCTTAGTGACAAGGTCCCTTACGTATATCCCGCAAAATGCACGGGTTTGTCGAAGTAATAATCCCGATGAGCGGGGTCGAATCCACGGGGAGTAGGAGTAAAAGACACTTAATTTGATTCTTAGCTATATGGAGTATCAACAATGATAAGTGCGATAATGATTCAATTCTCAACAATTAAAAGCAACAAGTAAAAGAGCAAAAAGTAAGGAGGAGGCAATGTAATCGATAAAGATGGGGTACTCGGATGATGCTTCACCTAGGAAAAATCGCTTCAAGTGCAAGAACTCTCTATTATGCTTCCTAAACAATGCAATGGTGAGTCGTGAAAAATCCTTACATACATAGTCCCAAATATAAGGTCAACTATGCCTAACTCTATTCATGTCCCGGAGGAGAGATTAAATAACCTCTCAACCTCGCACTTTCGAATAAAAGTTACAATGAGCTCTAGGGATTCCAAGTGATAAATCGCTTCCTAATTATAGACCTAACCCTTTGGTCCGAAAGCGTAAGGTCCCTAGCCACAATTAAGCTCATAGATACTAAGATCCCCTCAACGCTTCACCCATTGCACGCGCAACTAGGCCCCAGCTGAGGTTCATCCCTTAGACCATTCACTCTATTATGGCCGCAAAAAAACTCAAGGAACGGAGGTAGAATCTATCACGCTCGGAGGGGAAAGGGGACGCTCCTGTACCTCTCGACTCACCCTCTCAACCCTCTCCAACCTAGCTTTGTCTAACGCTCATGGTGTGTCACTCACTCACAAGGTTACCAACAAGAACTCTCAACCCTAGTGTCACTCTAGGGGAAATATTCATACAATCAAGCATTCAAGGTTGGAACTCACAATAAACATCAATTTATTGAAAGCATAATAAAGAAGTTCAATGAAACGAATACATCCTAGGGTTCACAATCACCCAAGTACCCACTAGGGGTTTAGCTCTCCATGGAGCTAAGTATAATCAAAGAAATTGAATGTAAAAGCAATGAATCCATAAAGAAACCCCCTCGATGGTCGTGTCGATGGTCTTGCGGAGAGTCCTCTACTCGTCGTCCAAGGATTCCCTCATCCGTTATAGGATACGCCTCGACGGAAGCTCCCCTACCAACCTTCTTCCTCAGGAATGACGATGTCAGAGACATAGAACCTCTCCAAAACCCTAGCCAATACCCCTCAAAACCCTAGCCGAAGCCCTCTCGTAAGTTGGGGAAAAGATGGAGAAAAGAATGCCAAAATCGGGTCTGAATCGGTTTTAAATAGGGTCGAATCGGGCGACTACACGCGAGCGTGGACTTTACACGCCTCGATGGAAATTTCCACACTGTCGTGGATAATTTCCACACGCACTGTGGATTCTCTCGCTTTTCTACAATTTTTCGCCGGTCTGAATCAGCGATTTCCACAGTGATTTGCTACAGTAATCTGCTACAATACTCTGCCAGAAATACTCCCGAATTCCATACTTTCATCGGGGTAACGCAAACGGGCACACGTTCACATTGTGGATCACTTGCTTCTTCAATGGTGTACACGTTGGTGGAGCTCTTGTTCTATGTGCATAAGTTAGAATGCTCGAATGTGACTGCCTTTGTGCCCCTCCAAATGGATGTGCCCACTCGAATACGAGGAGGTTGGCACAAACTCTTGCATCTCACACCTGACCTATGTCTTCGCGTTGGAACCTTAGCAAGATTTCCTCCAAAATTGGTGCATTATGATCCACATTGGCCTATTTCCTTCATACTCGGCCTCACAACCCTACCTGCATAAAAATAACATAAAAACACACATATTAGTATAAAAACCCTAGGAAAGTAATGCTCAACATAAGGAAATAATGCTTCGCATTCATATCGCACAAGCACTTATCACTTAGTGATGTTAAACAAGTGCTTCTTGGAAGGCAACCCAAGTGTTTACTGTTTTTTATTTTCTAGTTTAGTTTGTTTGCATGAATAAATTGTTAAGTGTTGGTGTCTTGATTTTTAGATGCTTGTGCTGAGATTTCGTTGTGAACTTTGAATATTAATCGTGTGTTTTCATGTGGAATTGGTGAAGTTATGTCGTTTGAGCTTTATTCCATGTTTTTCATTGGTAAAACTTGCATACTAGGCAGGCTCTAAGTGTGTGAACATGTTCAGAAGTTTTCTGCAGAGCCTGCAGGTTTTTCTACGGCATCCAGTGAAGACACACTGGCGTGTGGAATTTCCGCACGCCCGTGGATTTGTTTTGCGAGCTCATCCAGAGAAAGCACAGGGGCATGCGGCTGCCCCTGTGAACGACCATGCGACTGTCACACGCTCGTGGGTAATTTCTGCACGGGTGTGTGAATTCCTGTAGAGTTGGGCAGATTATCCTGAGAGCACACAGGGGCGTGGACTCGCCCCTGTGGGCGACCTTATGAAAACTGCACGGGCGTGGGTAATTTCCACACGCCCGTGCGAAAATCTGCAGAGGAGTTTTCTCCATCCCGAGAAGACACAGGGGCGTGTGGCTGCCCTTGTGAGTTGGGCATGTGAATGTCCATGCCCGTGCGGAATTTCCGCATGGGCGCGTAGAAAACCTGGTATTTTCCTCAGATGTCCAGAGAAGCCACAGTGGCGTGCGGCTGCCCCTATGGGTCGGGCGCACGGGCGTGGGTATTTTCCGTATGCCAGTGTGAGATCGTTCAGAGTCAGTGAGAGTTTTTTCCCGAGAGCGCCCAGGGGCATGCACCTACCCTTGTGAAGCTCTCTTGTGGGGGCTCACGGGCATGGGTAATTTCTGCACGCCCGTGTGGTTGCACAGAATTCCAAGAGACGCGATTTTTTTCCTTATAAACCTTGTGATCCGTCTCATTCTTCATCTCAAGTCGCCTGAAAACTACTTCTGATCATCTTCTCGACCGTTCATCGTCGTTTTGGAGGATTTTGCTTCACATATTGTACCGATTTTCAAGAGTTTCCACTTTCATTTCTTCGGTAACCTTTTTATCCTCTTTTCTTCGCCAACTCTTGTTTTTCGCAGATTAAATATCTTTGATTGCGAATTTTCATTTTTACAATGCATGGTGTATGTTTAGAAAGCGTCTAGACGCAGTTTTAAGTTGAATTCTTGAGAATTGTTGTGCACCGTGCGGGTTTTTCACGCCGTGCTAATCCACAAGGGCGTGGGTAATTTCCACAAGCCCGTGTGGAATTCCGCAGTATAGTGCTTTTGAGCTTCTTTAATCGTTTTCTTTTTTTTTTGTACTACAGATATGGCACCTCGCGTGAAGAAGAATGAAGTAAAGCGCCTCAGAATCACCCCACCCGAGCCAATACACATCGAATTCTCAAATCCCAAGCATCAAGTTCGATTTGAGAGACTTTTAGCACTTGGTTTTGGTCAGACTTGTTTCGCGAATTTGCAAGCGCTGAGAGATATTCAGCGGAGTGACGAGCTAGCTAATGAGATTGACAAGATGCTAGCGTAGGGAAGTCGCAGGGAGGCTATCGGCGATTAGTAAGCTGACTATCGCACATTGACGCTTGAGGTTTTAGCGTCTTTTGAGTTTCAACTGATGCATGGGAGATTTGACACTATAGAGGCTATACAGTTTCGGGCATTCGGACATCCATTTTCCATGAGTGTCACTCGAAGTTTTTCGATTCGGGGATGGGCTCTGCACGATGTCACATATACTGATGCAGTGGAGTATGGGACGCTTTACTGCTGGATTTTTCCAGATGTCGGTGACTCCACATCATGCGTATAGGGATTCCGTGTGGACATGGGGAGTATGAATCGGGGGATGTCGAAGGCCACTAGCCTATCCGATTGAGCTAATCGGTATTTGCACGCGGTTATCGGAAAGGTGTGGGTGTCGGTCGAGCGATGCAACACAGCTGCTCTGACCAGGCAGGATTTGTTCTTTTTATACTCCATGGCCCGCGATGTGCCGATTCACTTGGGGTGCATATTAGAGAATATTCTGAGGCACCACGGACAGTCTGTGAGAGTGGGTTTATTATTTGCTGGCCCTTACATCACCAGGCTCGTCTTAGGAATGGGTTTGGGGGATGATTTACGCGGTGTTGAGAGAACAGTTGTGCCTACTCCTCTTGCGGTTGAGACGATCAGGATGATGGGGTTGAGTAGCAGATGTGGGGCGTGGGGTCTATATTATTGCTACAGCTACCCCAGAGACCGCCAGGAGTGGAGGAGATATTGCGGAGGATTCCCAACAGATTCCCAGACCCCCCGCAGCACAGGGTCCTCGAGCTTATGACCGTATTGAGAGGCTTGAGAGTGTTGTGAGAGAGATTCGGACCGAGATAGCGGAGCTCCGTGCTATACAGTCAGCTAAGTATATAGATCTTTTGGCCCGTTTCGACTTTCTATGAGATCTATTGAGATCCGTAACCTCGAGATCTCCCTCGCACCCCATCATCTATACCAGCACTGGTCGACCCACCATATGCGTCTTCACCAGCAGCAGCACCGGAACCCTAGCGCGACACCGACACTTGACTTTACTTTCTTTTACTTTTATGCACTTTATTTTTAGACTTGTTCACTAAGAAAGGATTCTCCTTCTGAGTTTATTTTCATTTTGCATATCGAGTTGTATTCATTGTCTATCTTTTATATATACTCGAGTTATTTTGTTTTCATTGAGCTTCACTGAACCCATTCATGTACGCGTGCAGATGGTCTTGTCATCATGGGAATTGAGACTTAGTCATGGGCACGGCCAAGATGCTTAGGCACTTGGCCGTGTGAGCTTCACAACCCGTCGGAACACTACTCCCACGGAATTAGCTTCATTAAACACAACACTAGGAGTCAGGGGAGTATTGTTTTGATTGCTTCTCCCACATCTACTTTTGAATGATATACATTTTGAGTGAGCTTGCATGTGTACATTGAGGACAATGTACAACTTAAGTGTGGGGGGAGTTTCATAGTGCACACATCCTTTTTATTATTCTTGATTGATATACATGCTCACATAGCCAATGGCGGTTCACCTTAGTTACAATGATTGTATTCTTGAGTTTACGAGAAAATTTTAACATTGAATGTTTTCATGCTCTAGTTCTTTCTTGAATTTCTAGGAATTTTTACCCGATTTACACTCAGTGCACTACTCACTCTTTAAACTCTATTGGAAACTCATGTTCGATGTTAAAGGGACTAGTTATAGTTGTTTCTTGTGTTAAATTCTGAAAAAAAATAAAAATAAAAATAAAAATAGTTTTATTGTTTATTTGTACTTGTTGTGTGGAAAGAGCTACCACCTATGAAGTATGAAGCTACTCTCATAAATCGGATACTAGCTATGCCCTAATGAGAAAAAGAGCTATTTCATAGGATGAGTGAAAGCTACAACTCCGGTAGAAAGAGCTACCACCTCGAATGTGTGAAAGCCACCTTAGCGGCCGCTTTGGAAAGGGCTACCTTAGAGGATGTGTGAAGCTACTACCATCTTTGAAATTGTTGTCACTTTTGTAGATAAATAAGTCCCTTGCACTTAAAACTTTGAGGAGTACACCTTGGGTTGTTTTGAGTGAGTTCACACACATACACAAAATTTGGGTTTGTTGTCCTTTTTGATTCAAGTTTTTAGCTAGAGCATTGATTTTTTCGTATTTAGTGTTGAAATTTTCCTTAATTGTAGAATAGTTTCGTTGTATACCTTGGTGAACCTAAGGCCAACCACTTCCAATATTTCCATCATCTATACACAGAATGTTTAATTTTTGCTTGAGGACAAGCAAGAGCTTAAGGCTTTGTTTGGTTGGGGGAGGGAGGAGGGGTGAGGGGGTGTTGGGGGGTGTGGGTGTTGTTTGGTTGAGGGAGTGAAGGGGGGTGAGAGGGGGTGAGGAGGAGTGCCTCACCCCTCCTCACCCCTCATAATCCACTCCCCCAAATTGGGGTCTTTTGGGGGAGTGGATGTTTATTGTTTTTTTTAATTTTTTTAAATAATGCAAAATACCATTAATGCCCTTCACCTATATGTAGAATTCCTATTGTATCCTAGTGATTGTTTGTTTGGGGTTGTGAATATGTTTATCATGAGCATATTTTTTGTTAAATATGAAAAAAATAGGGTATGCTTTCCAAGTATGTTTTTCACCATAAGTTTATGAAAAAATATGACAAAAATAGGGTATGTTTGAATGATCATTGGGTGTTCACATTTTAACCAATATTTGTCAATTATAATCAAGATGTTATGACTCCTCATAATTTTTTTTTCGAATAAATATTTTTTCCCTAATTATTGTGTGTGTTTTATAATGTTTATCATATATTATATATTGTGTTATTATTATTATTCTACAATTGATTATTATATATATTATTACCTATTTTTATTGTACAAAGGGCAAAAATAGTCAAATACACATTACACTCTTTCTCTCTCCTCCCCACTCCTCTTTTTAACTAAACAAAAAAAAATAAACTACTCCTCCACACCCCTCCATGAACCAAACACAATATTTTCTCAAACCCTCCATACTCCTCCCCCCCTCACTCCCCCTCACCCCTCCTCCCCTCCCCTCGAACCAAACAGGGGGTAAGTGTACGGGAGTTTGATAAGTGCTTGTGCGATATGAATGCGAAGTGTTTATTCCTTATGTTGAGCATTACTTTTCTCGGGTTTTTACACTAATATCTGTGTTTTTATATTGCTTTCGTGCAGGTTGGGTTGTGAGGACGAGTATGAAGGAAAGAAGCCAATGTGGAGCACAATACACCGATTTTTGAGGAAATCTTGCTAAGGTTCAAACGCGAAGACATAGGTCGGGTGTGAGATGCTAGAGTGTGTGCCAACCTCCTCATATTCTAGTTGGCACATCCATTTGGAGGGGCACAAGGGCAGTCACACTCGAGCATTCCGACTTATGCACATAGAACAAGAGCTCCACCAACTTGTTTATCATTTAAGAAGTAAGTGATCCACAACATGAACGTGTGCCCATTTGCGTTACCCCGATGAAAGCATGGATTCGGGAAGCTATCAAGTCTGAATACTATAGCAAAGTACTGTAGCAGCACTGTGACAAGGAGTAGGGAATAAAAATACTTAATTCGATTCTTAGCTATGTAAAAGATCAATGATAATGAGTGCGACAATGATTCAATTCTCAACAGATAAAAAGCAACAAGTAAGAGAGCAAAAAGTAAAAGAAGGGGTAAGGCAATCAATAAAGATGGGGTACCCGCATAATGCTCCACCTAGGATAATTGTTTCAAGTGGAAGAACCCTCTATTATGCTTCCTAATCAATGCAATGGTGAGTTGTGGAAATCCTTAATTACATAGTCCCAAATCTAAGGTCAACTATGCATAACTCTATACATGTCTCGCACTCTCATAGAGTTGCAATGAGCTCTAGGGATTCGAAGTGATAAATCTCTTCCTAATTATAGACCTAACCCTTTGGTCCAGGTGGAAGGTCTCTAACCACAATTGAGCCCTAAATACTAAGATCACCTCAACGCTTCACTTCGTTGCACGCGCAACTAAGCCCCAGCGGAAGTTCATCCCTTAGACCATTCACTCTATTATGGCCGCAAAGAACTCGAGGAACGGAGGTAGAATCTATCACGCCGGAGGGGAAAGGGGACGCTCCTGTATCTCTTGACTCACCCTCTCAACCCTCTCCAACCTAGCTTTGTCTAACGCTCGTGGTGTGTCACTCACTCACAAGGTTACCAACAAGAACTCTCAACCCTAGTGTCACTCTAGGGGAATTGTTCATACAATCAAGCATTCAAGGTTGGAACTCACAATAAACATCAATTTATTGAAAGCATAATAAAGAGATTCAAAGAAACAAATACATCCTAGGGTTCACAATACCCGAGTACACACTAAGGGTTTAGCTCTCCATGGAGCTAAGTACAATCAAAGAAATAGAATGTAAAAGCAATGAATCCATAAAGAAACCCCCTCGATAGTCGTGTCGATGGCCTTGTGGAAACTCCTCTACTCGTTGTCCAAGGATTCCCTCGTCCGGTATAGGATACGCCTCGACGGAAGCTCCCCTACTGATAAGTGCTTGTGTGATATGAATGTGAAGCATTCTTTCCTTATGTTGAGCATTACGTTTCTAAGGTTTTTACATTAATATGTGTGTTTTTATGTTACTTTTATGCAGGTAGGGTTGTGAAACCAATTATGAAGGAAAGAAGCCAATGTTGATCACAATGCACCGATTTTGGAGGAAATCTTGCTAAGGTTCAAACGCGAAGATATAAGTCGGGTGCGAGATGATAGAGTGTGTGCGAACCTCCCCGTATTTGAGTTTGTACAACCATTTGGAGGGGCACAAGGGCAGTCACACTCAAGCATTCCGACTTATGCACATAGAACAAGATCTCCATCAACTTATCCATCATTGAAGAAGCAAAGCGATCCCGGGATTATTACTTCGACAAACCCGTGCACTTGCGGGATATACGCAAGGGGACCTTGTCACAATGTTGCTACAGTGCTCTGCTACAATATCCGCTGTGAATAGCTTCCTAATTCTATACTTTCATCGGGGTAACGCAACGGGCACACGTTCACGTCGTGGATCACTTGCTTCTTCATTGGTGTATACGTTGGTGGAGCTCTTGTTCTATGTGCATAAGTCGGAATGCTCGAATGTGACTGCCTTTGTGCCCCTCCAAATGGATGTGCCCACTCGAATACGAGGAGGTTGGCACACACTCTAGCATCTCACACCCGACCTATGTCTTCGCGTTTGAACCTTAGCAAGATTTCCTCCAAAATCGGTGTATTGTGCTCCACATTGGCTTCTTTCCTTCATACTCGGCCTCACAACCCTACCTGCATGAAAGTAATATAAAAACACACATATTAGTGTAAAAACCAGAGAAAAGTAATGCTCAACATAAGGAATAAACGCTTCGCATTCATATCGCACAAGCACTTATCAAACTCCCCCAGACTTAAGCTCTTGCTTGTCTTCAAGCAAAAATTAAACATTCTGTGCATAGATGAAGGAAATATTGGAAGTGGTTGGCCTTAGGTTCACCAAGGTATACAACGAAAGTATTCTACAATTAAGGAAAATTTCAACACTAAATACGAAAAAATCAATGCTCTAGCTAAAAACTTGAATCAAAAAGAACAACAAACCCAAATTTCGTTTATGTGTGTGAACTCACCCAAAACAACCCAAGGTGTACTCCTCAAAGTTTTAAGTGCAAGGGACTTATTTATCTACAAAAGTGACAACAATTTCAAAGATGGTAATAGCTTCATCTAAGGTAGCCCTTTCCAAAGTGGCCGCTAAGGTGGCTTTCACACTTTCGAGGTGGTAGCTCTTTTTACCAGAGTGGTAGCTTTCACTCATCCTATGAGATAGCTCTTTCTCTCATTAGGGCATAACTAGTATCCGACTTATGAGAGTAGCTTCATACTTCATAGGTGGTAGCTCTTTCCACCCAACAAACACAAATAAACAATAAAACTATTTTGTTCCTTCTTTTCATTTTCATCATTTTTTTTTTAGAATTTAGCACAAGAAAATAAACCTAACTAGTCCCTTTAACATCGAACATGAGTTTCCAATAAAGTTCAAAGAGTGAGTATTGCACTAAGTGTAAATCGGGCAAAAATTCCTAAAAATTTCAGCAAGAACTAGAGCATGAAAACATTCAATGTTAACAATTCTCCTAGACTTAAGAATACAATCATTGTAACTAAGGTGAACCGTCATTGCCTATGTGAGCATATATCAATCAAGAATAATAGAAAAGATGTGCGCATTATGAAACTCCCCCACCCCCCACCCACACACTTAAGTTGTACATTGTCCTCAATGTACACATGCAAAGCTCACTCAAAAATATATATATCATTCAAAAAGCAAATTTGGGAGAAGCAATCAAAACAATACTCCCCTGACTCCTAGTGTTGCGTTTGATGAAGCTAATTCCATTGGAGTAGTGTTCCGACGGGTTGAGAAGCTCACACGGCCAAGTGCCTCAGCACCTTGCCCGTGCCCATGACTAAGTCTCAATTCCCAAGAAGACAAGACCATCTGCACGCATACACGAGGGGGTTCAGTGAAGCTCAATAAAGATAAAATAACTCGAGTGTATATAAAAGATGAAGCAATGAATACAACTCATTGATGCGAAAAATGAAAATAAACTCAGAAGGAGAATCCTTTCTGAGTGAACAAGTCTAAAAACAAGAAAAATCAAATAAAATGCAAGAAAGTAAAGGAGAAGTCAAGTGTCGGTGCTGCTCTCAGGATCCTGTGCTGCTGCTGCTACTGGAGACGATTCCACAGGGGCGTGTGAAAATCCACAAGACCGTGTGGATGCCCGATTCCAGCCCTATTTAAAGCCGATTTCAGCCCCGATTTCAGCATTCTCTTCCCCATCTTTTTCCCAACTTGAGAGAGGGCTTCGGCTAGGGTTTGGAGGGGTATTAGCTAGAGTTTTGGAGAGGTTCTACGGCTCCGACATCGTCATTCCTTAGGAAGAAGGTTGGTAGCGGAGCTTCCATCGAGGCGTATCCTATACCGGATGAGGGAATCCTTGGACGACGAGTAGAGGACTCTAAACAAGACTATCGACACGACCATCGAGGCGGTTTTTTCTATGGATTCATTGCTTTTACATTCTATTTCTTTGATTGTACTTAGCTCCATGGAGAGCTAAAACCTTAGTGGGTACTTGGGTATTTGTGAACCCTAGGATGTATTCGTTTCATTAAATCTCTTTATTATGCTTTCAATTAATTGATGTTTATTATGAGTTCCAACCTTGAATGCTTGATTGTGTGAAGATTTCCCCAAGAGTGACACTAGGATTAAGAGTTCTTGTTGGTAACCTTGTGAGTGAGTGACACACAACGAGTGTTAGACAAAGCTAGGTTGGAGAGGGTTGAGAGGGTGAGTCGAGAGGTACAAGAGCGTCCCCTTTCCCCTCCGACGTGATAGATTCTACCTCCATTCCTCAAGTTCTTTGTGGCCATGATAGAGTGAATGGTCTAAGGGATGACCCTCCTCTGGGGCTTAGTTGCGAGTGCAACGGAGTGAAGCGTTAAGGTGATCTTAGTATCTAGGGCTTAATCGTGGTTAGGGACCTTCCACCTGGACCAAAGGGTTAGGTCTATAATTAGGAAGAGATTTATCACTTGGAATCCGTAGAGCTCATTGTAACTCTATGCGAGTGAGAGGTGTTGAGATTGTTCGATTTCTCCTCTAGGACATGTATGGAGTTAGGCATAGTTGACCTTAGATTTGGGACTATGTAATGAAGGATTTTCAAGACTCACTATTGCATTGATTAGGAAGCATAATAGTGGGTTCTTGCACTTGAAGCGATCGTCCTAGGTGGAGCATTATCCGAGTACCCCATCTTTATCGATTGCCTTACCTTCTCCTTTTACTCGTGGTCTCTTACTTGTTACTTTTACCTTTGAAAATTGAATCATTGTCACACTTATCACTATTGATCTTTCACATAGCTAAGAAGCGAATTAAGTGTTTTTATTCCCTACTCCTTGTGGATTCGATACCCACTCATCCTGGATTATTACTTCGACAAACCCGTGCACTTGCGGGATATACATAAGGGAACCTTGTCAGTAGTCCAATCCACAGGGAATAAAATTAATAGTAATAGCTACTTCTAAGTTATCTAGTCAAATGATGTGATGAACTAATGCATGAGTGAATGAATGTTATGAACAAGTAAGCAAGAGTAAAGTGAAGGAAAGTTTTCAATCAATGAAAATGAGGTATTTAGGCAAAGCTTGCCCTAGGATTCAAACATTAAGCACAAGATTCATAAAGTGTTCCTAAAAGAGTTAATTAAGTCATGGAAATCAAAAGAAAATCCATCCCTACCTCCAGATCACGATACTAGTGCCCTACGAGGTCTTGCCAGAGAAATGTCTCAGTCTCAACACATCGCAGCACATATGACTATGCAATACTCTAGGGATTCCAAGTGATTATCTGATTCCTAAGAATAAATGTAGCCCTCCTTCTAGGTGAAAGGTCCCTAACCCCCTACGAGGTCCCAACATATAAATCTCTCAATCTCAATACCTCACATCACATATGGTTGCTTAGAGCTTATGAAATACAGAGATAGAATACACCAACCAGAGGCGAAAAGGGTACGCTCCACTATCTCATAACTCACCCTCTCAATCCTATTCAATCCTAAGTCTCTAACCCTAATGGAAACCTCTCTCTCACCAAGGTGAATGACAAACTCCCTTTTGCGTTTGTACCACAAGTGCACGGTTTTGTCGAAGTATTAATACCAGGTGAGTGGGTAGTCTAACCCATAGGGAATAGTGATTAGAAACAAAAATATTGCTATTTAACTAGAACGAAAATGAATTAATAGTAATGTGAATAAGAATCAATGCAAACAGAAATAAGAAAAGAAGAAGGAAGCGCAAATAAAAGATAGGAAAAGGAAATCGACGATAAATTGGGCACCCGGACATTGCTCGCCCTAGGACTATTGTTTCAAGTGCAAGAATAATCATTATGTTTCCTAACTAATGTCTAATGAGTCATGGACATCCTTAAACACACGGTGCCAATCTTAAGGTCAACCATGACTAATCCTACACTATGCCTGCTAGAGACATCTCTCAGTCTCGACACCTCACACTGTGCTAGGTTGCTTTAGGCTCTAGGGATTCCAAGTGATAAACCCTATTCCCTAAAATAGATCTAAACTGTTGGTCCAGGCGAAAGACCTCTAGTCACAATTAAGCCCCAGATACTAAGGATTACTTCAACGCTTCACTCTATTGCTTGCGTAACTAAGCCAAACAGAGTTCGTCTCTTACCACTTCACTCTATTGTGACCACAAAGAACTCTTGGAATGTGGAGGTAGGATAAATCATGCCGAAAGGGAAAGGGGATGCTCCGCTACCTCTCGACTCACCCTCTCAACCCTCTCCAATCTAATATTGTCTAACCCTCATGGTGTGTCACTCATCCACAAGGATTACCAAAATGGATTCTCAACTCTAGTGTCACTCTAAGGGAAAATCAACTCAACAAGAATTCAAGATTGAAACTCAATTAAAATATCAATTAAAGGAAGCATAATAAAAGGTCAAAGAGACAACATCATCCTAGGGTTTACAAGTCCAAGTACCCACTAGGGGTTTAGTTCTCTATGGAGCAAAATACAATCAATAATGAAATCAAAAGTAAAAATATGCAATCCATGAATAAAACCCCTTGGTGTTCATGTCGATGATCTTGTGGAGTGGCCGCATCTTCTCTAAAGGTCCCCTCGTCAATCCTAGGGCACACCTCACCGGATCAGTGCCAACGAAAGCTCCCCCAATAACTCTCTTCCAAATGAAATACGATGTCGAAGGCCGAAAACCACTCCAAAACCTAGCTAAAGCCTCTCCAAACCCTAGCCGCGGGCGCCTCCCTAGGTGGAAAAAATATAGCCAAAAGATGGAAAAGAGAATCTCAAATTGGGCTGAAATCGTGACTTAAATATGGTTGGAATCAGGAATCCACACGGGCATGTGGAATTTCCACATTGACACTACCAAATATGCATGTAAACCGCAAGTGCACGGGTGTCAAAGTAATAAATCCCACGTGAGTGTGTATCGTATCCATAGGGAATAGTGAATAGAAACACAATGATTGCTATCTAAACTATGATGAATGAGATTTATATGAAAAGAGACAAAAGAAATAAGAATGAGAGGCACAATAAAATGGAGAGATAAGGCAATCGATATAAATGTGGTACTCGGATATTGATATGTGCTTGTATGATAAGAAAATAAAGTGTTCTTTCCTTGTGTTGAGCATTACTTTTCTCGGGTTTTAACGCTAATATGTGTGTAGTTATGTTACTTTCATGCATGTAGGGTTTTGAGGCCGAATATAAAATAAAGAAGCAAATGTGGGTCGTAAATGCACCAATTTGGAGGAAATCTTGCTAAGGTTCAAATGTGAAGACATAGGTCGGGTTCGAGATGCGGGAATGTGTGCCAACCTCTCGTATTCAAGTTAGTATAACTATTTGGAGGAGCACAAGGGCAGTCACATTCAAGATTCCGACTTGTGTATATAGAACAAGATCTCCACCAACATATCCGTTATTGAAGAAGCAAAGCGATCCATGACGTAAACGTGTGCCTGTTTGCGTTACCTCGATGAAAGCATGGATTCAGGAGTATTTCAGGCCGGTATTATAGTAGGGTATTGTAGAAAACTGTAGCAAGAATACTGTACCAGCATTGTTCATAGTCGGACGAGAAAACAGGAAAACAGAGAATTCAAACGGGTGTGTGGAAATTCCCCACCCCCGTGTGAAAAATCTACAAGGGTGCTTACACGGGCGTGTGGATTCCCGATTCCAGCCCTTTAAAAGCAGATTTCAACCCCGATTTGAGCATTCTTTTCTCCATCTTTTCCCCAACTTGAGAGAAAGCTGTGGCTAGGGTTTTGAGAGATATTGGCTAGGGCTTTGGAGAGGTTCTATGGCTCTGACATCGCACGCTGTTTAGAAGAAGGTTAGCGAGAGAGCTTTCGTGGGCACCGATCCGGCGAGGTGTATCCTAGGCCAGACAAAGTGACCCTTGCGATGAGTAGAGGACTCTCCACAAGACCATCACCACAACTAATGAGGGGGTTTTCTATGGATGCTTTGTTTTTACATTCGATTTCATTGATTGTATCTAGCTCTATGGATAGCTAAACCCCTAGTGGGTACTTGGGTATTTGTGAACCCTAGGATGTATTCGTTTCATTGAATCTCTTGATTATGCTTTCAATTAATTGACGTTTATTGTGAGTTCTGATAAGTGCTTGTGCGATATGAATGCGAAGCATTATTTCCTTATGTTGAGCATTACTTTCCTTGGGTTTTTACAGTAATATGTGTGTTTTTATGTTACTTTCGTGCAGGTAGGGTTGTGAAACCAATTATGAAGGAAAGAAGGCAATGTGGATCACAATGCACCGATTTTGGAGGAAATTTTGCTAAAGTTCAAATGCGAAGATATAGGTCGGGTGCGAGATGCTAGAGTGTGAGCCAACCTCCCCGTATTTGAGTTTGCACAACCATTTGGAGGGGCACAAGGGCAGTCATACTCAAGCATTCCGACTTATGCATATAGAACAAGATCTACATCAACTTATCTGTCATTGAAGAAGCAAAGCGATCCACAACATAAATGTGTGCCCGTTTATGTTACCTCGATGAAAAGTGGATTCGGGAGTATTTCTGCTAGAGTACTGTAGCAAATCACTGTAGTAGTTACTGTTCACAAAAAATCACAGTTTTAGAGAATCCACACGGGCGTGTGAAAATTCCACAGGGGCGTGTGAAAATCCACAAGACCGTGTGGATGCCCGATTCCAACCCTATTTAAAGCCGATTTCAGCCCTGATTTCAGCATTCTCTTCCCCATCTTTTTCCCAACTTGAGAGAGGGCTTCGGCTAGGGTTTAAAGGGGTATTGGCTAGGGTTTTGGAGAGGTTCTACGGCTCCAACATCGTCATTCCTTAGGAAGAAGGTTGGTAGGGGAGCTTCCGTCGAGGCGTATCCTATACCGGATGAGGGAATCCTTGGACGACGAGTAGAAGACTCTCCACAAGACTATCGACATAACCATCGAGGCGGTTTTTTCTATGGATTCATTGCTTTTACATTCTATTTCTTTGATTGTACTTAGCTCCATGGAGAGCTAAAACCATAGTGGGTACTTGGGTATTTGTGAACCCTAGGATGTATTCGTTTCATTGAATCTCTTTATTATGCTTTCAATTAATTGATGTTTATTGTGAGTTCCAACTTTGAATGCTTGATTGTATGAACATTTCCCCAAGAGTGACACTAGGATTAAGAGTTCTTGTTGGTAACCTTGTGAGTGAGTGACACACAACGAGTGTTAGACAAAGCTAGGTTGGAGAGGTTTGAGAGGGTGAGTCGAGAGGTACAGGAGCGTCCCCTTTCCCCTCCGACGTGATAGATTCTACCTCCATTCCTCTAGTTCTTTGCGGCCATGATAGAGTGAATGGTCTAAGGGATGACCCTCCGCTGGGGCTTAGTTGCGAGTGCAATGGAGTGAAGCGTTGAGGTGATCTTAGTATCTAGGGCTTAATCGTGGTTTGGGACCTTTCACCTGGACCAAAGGGTTAGGTCTATAATTAGGAAGAGATTTATCACTTGGAATCCGTAGAGCTCATTGGAACTCTATGCGAGTGAGAGGTGTTGAGATTGTTCGATTTCTCCTCAGGGACATGTATGGAGTTAGGCATAGTTGACCTTAGATTTGGGACTATGTAATGAAGGATTTCCAAGACTCACTATTGCATTGATTAGGAAGCATAATAGTGGGTTCTTGCACTTGAAGCGATCGTCCTAGGTGGAGCATTATCCGAGTACCCCATCTTTATCGATTGCCTTACCTTCTCCTTTACTCGTGGTCTCTTACTTGTTGCTTTTACCTTTGAAAATTGAATCATTGTCACACTTATCACTATTGATCTTTCACATAGCTAAGAAGCGAATTAAGTGTTTTTATTCCCTACTCCTTGTGGATTCGATACCCGCTTATCCTGGATTATTACTTCGACAAACCCGTGCACTTGCGGGATATACGCAAGGGGACCTTGTCAAGTTCCAATCTTGTGAATACTCCCCTAGAGTGACACTAGGGTTGAGAGTTCTTCTTGGTAACTCTTGTGAGTGAGTGACACACCATGAGAATTAGACAAAGCTAGATTGGAAAGGGTTGAGAGGGTGAGTCGAGAGATAGCGAAGCGTCCCCTTTCCCCTCCGGTATGATCTATCCAACCTCCATGTTCCAAGAGTTCTTTGCGGCTATAGTAGAGTGAATGGGTTAAGGGATAACCTTCCGTTGGGGCTTAGTTGCGAGTGCAACGGAGTGAAGCGTTGAAGTGCTTTTAGCATCTAGGCCATAATTGTGGCTAAGGATCTTTCACCTGGACCAAAGGGTTAGGTCTATACATAGGAATAGGTGTTATCATTTGGAGTCCCTAGAGCTCATTCCAATTCTATACGAGTGCGAAGTATTGAGATTGTTCGATTTCTCCTCCGGGACATGTATAGAGTTAGGCATGGTTGACCTTAGATTTAGGACTATGCAATTAAGGATTTTCACGACTCACTATTGCATTAATTAGGAAGCATAATAGAAATTTCCTGTACTTCAAACGATTGTCCCAGGCGGAACAATACCCGGGTACCCTATCTTTATCGATTGCCCTACCTTCTCCTTTACTTCTGCTCTCTTTCTTGTTGTTTTTACTCATGAGAATTGAATCTTGTCAAACATATCACTATTCATCTTCTACATTAGTTAAGAAACAATTTAAGTGTCTTGATTCCCTACTCTCTGTGGATACAATAACCACTCATCTGGGATTATTACTTCGGCACCTGTGCACTTGCAGTGTATACACACATTCGGACGTGTCACTAATGCATTAATGAGTCATGGAGATCCTAAGATACATGGTCCCAAATCTAAGGTCAACCATGACTAACTCTACACCAAGTCCCGGTGGAGAAATTGATTAATCTCAACACCTCACACTGTATACAGTTGTAAGACGCTCTAGGGATTCCAAGTAATAAACCCTATTCCTATGTGTAGACCTAACCCTTTGGTCCAGGTGGAAGGTCCTCAGTCACAATTAAGCCCTAGGTGCTAAAATCACTTCAACGCTTCACTCCGTTGCCTTTGCAACTAAGCCCCAGCGGAAGGTCATCCCTTAGCCCATTCACTCTACTATAACCGCAACAAAATCTTATAATGCAGAGGTAGATTAAATCAAATCAAAGGGGAAAGGGGACGCTCTGCTACCTCTCAACTCACCCTCTCAACTCTCTCCAATCTAGCTTTGTCTAACCCTCATAGCGTGTCACCCATCCACAAAGGTTACCAATATAGACTCTCAACCCTAGTGTTACTCTAAGGGAGAAATCATTCAACAAGCATTCAATATTGGAACTCAATTAAAACATCAATAAAAGAAAGCATAATAAAAGATCTAAAGAAACAATAGAATCCTAGGGTTCACAAATCCAAGTACACACTAGGGCGTTTAGCTCTCCATAGAGCTAGTTACAATCAACAATGAAATCAAATGTAAAATCAAGTAATCTATAGAAATCCCCCTCGATAGTCATGTCGAAGGTCTTGTGGAGTGGCCTCGCCTCCTCCAAAGATCCCCTTGTTCGGCCTAGGGCACACCTCGCCGAATCGTTGCTGATGAAAGCTTCCCCAATAACCTTCTTCCAAGTGGAGCACGGTGTCGAAGCCGAAGAACCACTCCAAAAGCCTTGCCAAAACCTCTCAAAACTATAGCTACCGCCCACTTGAAAGTTAGGGAAAAGATGGAGAAAGGAATGTTGAAATCAGGCAAAAAAATGACATAAATAGGCTAGAATCGGGCATCCACATGGGCCTGTGGATGTTCCCACATGCCCCTGTGGAATTTCCACACAGGCCTGTGGAATTTCCACATGCCAGTGTGGATTCTCTAGAATTCTGATTTTCGGTCGGCTGTATACAGAAACTGATATAGTAACTGCTACAATGATTTGCTACAGTACCCGCCAAAAAACACTCGCAGAATCCACTTTTCATTGAGGCAACATAAATGGGCACATGTTTATGCCGTAGATTGCATCGCTTCTTCAATAAACGGGTTCATTAGTGAAGATCTTGCTATCATTGCACAAGTTGAGATATGTAAATGTCACAGCCTTCGTGCCCCTCAAACTCATTGTAATAAATTGAATACATGGAGGTTGGCACACATTCACATATCTTAGACCTCCACTTGTGTCTTTGCGTTTGTTGCTTCCAAGACTCCACCAAATAGTGCGTTCATGATCTACTTTTGGATTCATTTCTTAATATTTAGCTTCATAATCCTACATGCGCAAAAGAACACAAATACACATATATTAACGCTTAAACCTACTAAAAGTAATGCTCATCATAAGGAAAGAACACTTCACATTCTTATCACACAAGCGCCATAACTTCATGAATCCCAGGGAAGGTTGCACCTTGTCCTCTAGACCAAGTGCCATAACTTCCTCATTCTCGACCTCTTGGTCTAGTAAGCCCTCGTATGGGTCCAGACACATTGTTTTCTGTACATATTCATCTATTAGTTCATTGGTAGTGTCAAGAAAGTAAAGAGTATTATCAAATTCTAGAGAATGTCTCATGGCTTCAGCGAGTTGATATGTAAGCTTGTCATCCCCAACTCATAAACTCAACTCCCCACCATCCATATCAATAAGAACGGCCTCCCAAGTATCAAAGGAACATCAACATCTCATCGACATCCAACACTACAAAGTCCACAGAAAATATGTACTTGTCAACCTTCATAGGTACATCATCGATGATGCCCCTCGGATGACTCACCGTTCTGTCTGCCAATTAAAGTGTCATCCGAGTGTGCCTAGGCTCTCCCAAGCCTAGCTTTTGAAAGAACAAGTAAGGCATGAAGTTGATTCTAGCCCTTGAATCTGCCAATGCCTTCTCTTCAACCAAATTACCAATTTTGCACGGAATGATGAAGCTTTCGGGATCTTTCTTCTTGTTCGGCATATTCTTTTGCAACACTGCCGAACATGAAGCATCTAGAATCAGAGATGTACTCTCTTCCAACTTCCTCTTGTTGGTCAAGAGGTCCTTTCAAAATTTTGCATAGTGAGGCATTTGAGACAACGGCCCCACAAATGGAATGTTGATGAGCAACTACTTGAATAGACCCAAAAACTTCTTGTATTGCTCATTACTTTTGCACTGAATGATGAAGCTTTCAGGATCTTTCTTCTTGTTCGGTATATTCTTTTTGTAACACTGCCGAACATGAAGCATCTAGAATCAAAGATGTACTCTCTTCCAACTTCCTCTTATTGGTCAAGAGATCCTTTAAAAATTTTGCACATTGAGGCATTTGAGACAACGCCCCTACAAATGGAATGTTGATGAGAAACTACTTGAATAAACCCAAAAACTTCTTGTATTGCTCATTATTTTGGTCGTTCTTCAATCTTGAAGGATAAGGAATTCTTGGCTTGTAAGGTGGGGGTACCACCTCCTTCTCTTTGGCTCTCTCCTCAACCTCTATGACCTCGGGAACTTTAACATTGGTCTTCTCACTTGGAAGCCTACCCTCAACCTCATGACTACTTCTCAGTGTGATCGTTTTCACATGTTCTCTTGGATTAGTTCGGTGTTACTAGGTAAGGTTTCTTGAGGTCTCTCCGATAACGACTTCGCAATTTGCCCCACTTGATTCTCTAAATTGTGCAATAATGCGGTGTGGTTGTGAAGTGTAGCTTCGACCCACTGAAACCTCATATCCGATGATTGGATGAACTTGGTCAAAGCTTTCTCTAGATCGATCATCCGGGTCTCCAAGCCTGAAACTCAATTCTCCATGTTTGGGGCTTGTTGTTATTGTTGGAAACCTGGTGGTGCCATGGCCTTTTGTTGCCCTTGATTATTCCATGAAAGATTCGGGTGGCTTCTTCAACTCGGATTTTACGTATTGCTATATGGATTGCCTTGGCTTCTCATTGCATTACCCACAAAATCCACTTGTTCCACCGAGGATGTACTACCAATAGAAGTCGGGCAATTAGACGAACCATGTCCTCTCCCACACCTAGTGCAACTAGTCAAGGCCGCAACTCTAGGAGAAGTTGGAGTATCTAACTTCTTGCTCAAAGACTCAACCTGGGTCACCAATGAAGTAACTACATCGATCTCATGAAGTCCGGCTATCTTCTTTCTGTCTCTTGTGTTCCACTGATAACTATTCATAGCCATTTCTTCAATAAGATGTCGGGCTTCTTCAGGGGTTTTTGCTTCCTAAGGTACCTCCTGCTGCTGCATCAAGTAACTACCTTGTACTTGGGTTCAACCTATTATTAAAAGTTTGAATGATCATCCACTTGGGAAACCCATGCTAAAGACATTTCTGTAGGAGCTCCTTGAACCTATCCCATGTCTCACAACGATACTTCAATTCCAATTGCACAAAGGAGGAAATTCCACTCCTGAGCTTTGCAACTTTTCCAGGAGGGAAATATCAGGCAAGGAAAGCTTCTACCATCTCCTCTCAAGTAGTAATCGATGCTCTACGTAATGAATATAGCCACTGCTTTGCTCTCCCCTTCAATGAAAAGGGGAAGGCCCTCAATCTGATAGCATCATCTGTAACACCATTAATCTTAAGCATGTCACACACTTCCAAGAAGTTCTCGATGTTGTTGTTCGAATCCTTATCGTCCAAACCATTAAACTGTGCTGACTATTGTATCATCTTGATGAATGCTGGCTTTAGCTCAAAGTTCTGAGCTGTAATCGATGGCCACACAATACTAGACTGTGTGCCCAGAATTGCTGGTCTGGCATAATCTGATATTGTCCTCTGCTGCTCATTTTGTTCTGCCATATTATCTGACCCTTCACCTTCTACCTCAGCTTGATTTGACTATTCTTGCACAAGTTCTTTTCCCTTTCTACGAAGTGTTCATTCAAGTTCAGGATCTCCTTCGACCAATGTCGAAGTGTTCTGTCGGGTCATAACATGGAGCTACAACCTAAGAAAGAAAAATAAATCAGAATGATGGAAGAATAAGAAAGTGTGACATAGAATAAATGGAGAATAGCTAAAATAGCAAAGTGCAAAGTGTTTCTAAAACGCCTATTCCCCAGCAATGGCAAAAAAAACTTGGCAATGCCCTTTTGCGTGTGAACCTCAAGTGCACGGGTTTATCGAAGTAATAATACCATGGTGAGTGGGTATTCATATCCACAGGGAATAGTGATCAGAAACACAAAGATTTCTGTTTAACTAGAATGAAAATGAATTGATAGTGGTGTGAACAAAATCAATGAAAACAGAAATAAAGAAAGAAGAAGGAAGAGAGACGCTAAAAAAAGGAGAGGAAAGGAAATCGATAGAAAGTGGGGCACTCGGACATTGGTCCCTGACAAACGCCCTTTTGCATATGTACCGCAAGTGCACGGGTTTGTCAAAGTAATAAAACCCCGGTGAGTGGGTAGTAGAATCCATAGGATATAGTGATTAGAAACAAAAAGATTTCTATTTGAACTAGAACGAAGAGGAATCGATAATTATATGAAATAAGAATCAATGCAAATAGTAATAAGAAAAGAAGAAAGAGGCACAAATAAAAGATAGGAGAGGCAATCAATGACAAATGGGGTACCCGGATATTGCTCACCCTAGGACTATTGTTTCAAGTCCAAGACCAATCATTATGTTCCCTTAATGAATGCTTAATGAGTCATGGAGATCCTTAAACAGACTGTCCCAAAACTTAAGGTCAACAGTGACTAACCCTATACTGTACTCCGGTAGAGAAATTTCTCAGTCTCGACATCTCATATTGTGCTAGGTTGCTTTCGGCTCTAGGGATTCCATGTGATAAACCCTATTACCTAAAATAGATTTAACCCTTTGATCTAGGCGAAAGACCCCTAGTCACAATTAAGCCCCATATACTAAGGATTACTTTAACGCTTCACACTGTTGCTTACGTAACTAAACCCCAGTGGAGTTTGACTCTTAGCACTTCACTCTATTATAACCGCAAAGAACTCTTGGAACATGGAGGTATTATCAATCACGCCGGAAAGGAAAGGTGATGCTCCGCTACCTCTCGACTCACCCTCTTAACCATCTCCAATCTAGTATTGTCTAACCCTCATGGTGTGTCACTCATCCACAAGGATTACCATAATGGATTCTCAAACCTAGTGTCACTCTAAGGGAAAATTAACTCAACAAGCATTCAAGATTGGAACTCAATTAAAACATCAATTAAAGGAAGCATAATAAAAGGTCAAAGAGACAACATCTAACTAGGGTTTACAAGTCCAAGTACCCACTAGGGATTTAGCTCTCCATTGAGCAAAAGTACAATCAATAATGAAATCAAAAGTAAAAGTATACAATCCATGAATAAAACCCCATTGGTGATTGTGTCGATGGTCATGTGAAGTAGCCGCATCTTTCTAAAAAAAGGTCCCCTCTCAAGCTTAGGGCACACTCGGCGGATCGGTGCCGACGAAAGCTCCTTCAATAACTCTCTTCTGAAGGAAACACAAATTGACACTGTTCATCGAGGCAACATAAATGAGCACATGTTTACGCTATAGATTGCGTTGCATCTTCAAATAAAAGTCACATTTGACGACAATCTTGCTAGCTTTACACAAGTCAGAACACATGAGTGTGACTGTCTTTGTGCCCCTCCAATTTATCCTTGAACACCATAGACGTTGGCACACATTCACATGTCTTTTACCGCAACTTGTGTATTCACATTTGTTCACTCCACGATTTCATCAACTAACTGCACTCACGATCTACTTTGGCTTCTTTGTTTTATATTTGTCTCCACAACCCTACATACACAAAAGAACACAAATACACATGTATTAGTGATAAAATTAGAGAAAAGTAATGCTCATTGTAAGAAAAGAATACTTTGTATTATTAATACACAAGCACTTATCAGTCCCCTAGGACAATTGCTTCAAGTGCAAAATCAACTATTATGTCTCATAATTAATGCTTAATGAGTCATGGAAATCCTAAAATACACAGTCCCAAACCTAAGATCAACCGTGGCTAACCCTACACTATGCCCCGGCGGAGAAATCCCTCAGTCTCAACACCTCACACTGTGTAAAGTTGCTTAAAGCTCTGAGGACTCCAAGTGATAAACCCTATTCCTTAACATAGTGACATGACTGAGTATGCGTGTAAACCGCAAGTGCACGGGTGTTGAAGTAATAAATCCCAGGTGACTGGGTATCGTATCCACTCGGAGTAGGGAATAAAAATACTTAAATTGTTTCTTAACTAAGTGAAAAATGAATAATGGTTTTGTTAAAAAGATGTAATGCAAACAAGAATAAAAGAGACAAGAAAGAGAAGCACAAGTAAAGAGGATGTAAGGTAATCGATATAAATGGGGTACTCGGATATTGTTCAGCCTAGGACAATCATTTCAAATGAAGAACCAACTATTATCTTCCTAATTAATGCATTAATGAGTTGTGGAAATCCTTCAATACACGGTCCCAAATCTAAGGTCAACCGTCACTAACTCTATACCATGTCTATTGGAGAAATTGAACAATCTCAACACCTCGCACTAGGATAGAATCGTATGGAGTTCTATGGATTCCAAGTGATAAACCCTCTTCCTAGATATAGACCTAACCCTTTGGTCCAGGTGGAAGGCCCCTAGTCACAATTAAGCCCTATGTGCTAAAATCACTTCAACGCTTCACTCCGTTATCTCTGGAACTAAGCCCCAGCGGAAGGTCATCCCATAGCCCATTCACTCTACTATGACCACAAAAAACTCAAGGAAATGGAAGTAGGATACATCACACCGGAGGGGAAAGGGGACGCTCTGCTATCTCTTGACCCACCCTCTCAACCCTCTCCAATCTAGCATTGTCTAACTCTTGTGGTGCGTCACTCACTCACAAGAGTTACCAATAAGAACTCTCAACCCTAGTGTCACTCTAAGGGAGTATTCATTCAGTCAAACAATCAAGATTGGAACTCAAATAAAGCATCCATTAATGAAAGCATAATAAAAGGTTTAATGAAACAAATACATCCTAGGGTTCACAAATCCAAGTACCCACTAGGGGGTTTAGCTCTCCATTGAGCTAGTTACAATCAACAATGAAACAAAATGTAAAAGAAAGCAATCCATAGAAAACCCCCTCGATAATTGTGATGATGGTCTTGTGGAGAAGCCTCGACTCTTCCAAAGGTCCCTTTGTCCGGCCTAGGATACACCTCGCCAGATCGATGCCTACGAAAGCTCTCCCACTAATCTTCTTCCAAATGGAGTGCGATGTCAAGCCATAGAACCTTTCCATATTCCTTGCCAATACCTCTCCAAACCGTAGCTGCCGCCCTCTCTCAAGTTGGGGAAAAGGTTGAAAAAATGATTCTGAAATCGAGGCTGAAATCGGCCTTAAATAGGGCTGGAATCGGGCATCTACATGCCACTGTGGATTCTCCACACGGGCATATGGAAATTCCACATGGGCGTGGATCATGTCCACATGCCTGTGTGGATTCTCTTAACCTCAATTTTTTGGCCGACTGTGAATAGAACCTGCTACAGTAGCGACCCAAAACACTCTCGAATCCATGTCTTCATCGAGGTAACGTAAACGGGCTCACGTTTACATCGTAGATCGCCTTGCTTCTTAAATAAACGGCTTCATTGGTGAAGATCTTGTTATCAATGCACAAGCCGGGATACTCGAATGTAACTGCCTTTGTGCCCCTCCAAATCATTGTGCTAACTTGAATACAAGGAGATTGGCACACATTTTTGCATCTTGAACCCGACTTATGACTTCACGTTTGAACCTTCTCAAGATTTTCTCCAAATAATGCGTTCATGACCTACATTGGCTTCTTTCTTTAACATTCTGCTTCACAACCCTATGCGCATGAAAGTACCATAAATGCACACATAATAGCGCTAAACCTGATAAAAGTAATACCCATTATAAGGAAAGAATACTTCGCATTCTTATCACACAAGCACTTATCACATAGATCTAATTCTATGGTCCACGTGAAAAACCCTGGTCACAATTAAGCCTTAGTACTATGGATTACTTCAACGCTTCACTCTATTGCTAGCGCAACTAAGCCCTAGCAGACTTTCTCTCTTAGCACTTCACTCTATTATGACCACAAAGAACTCTTGGAACACGGAGGTAGGATAAATCACAACAAAGGAGAAAGGGGACGTTCCGCTACCTCTTCACTCACCCTCTCGACCCTCTCCAATCTTGTTTTGTCTAACTATCATGGTGTGTCACTCACTCACAAGGATTACCAAAGTAGGTTCTCAACCCTAGTGTCACTCTAAGGGAAAATCCATTCAACAAGCATTCAAGATTGGAACTTAATTAAAGACATCAATTAAAGAAACATAATAGAAAATGTCAAAGAAATAATATCATCATAGGGTTTACAAGTCCAAGTACCCCACTATGGGTTTAGCTCTCCATGGAGCAAGATACAATCAATAATGAAATCAAAAGTAAAAGCATATAATCCGTAAGTAAAACTCCTTTGGTATTTGTGTCGATGGTCTTGTGGAGTGGCCGCATTTTCTACAAAGGTCCCCTCGTCAAGCCTAGGACACACCTCGCTGAATCGATGCAAACAAAAGCTCTCCCAATATCTCTTTTCCGAAGGAACGTGGTGTTAAAAGCCGTAGAACCACTCAAAAAGCCTTGTCAAAGCCCCTCTAAACCCTAGCCGCAAGCGCTTCCAAAGATGGTGAAGAGATGGGCAAAAGATGGGAAAAAGATTCTTAAAATGGGCTAAAATCGTGACTTAAATAGGGCTAGAATTGGGCGTCCACACGCCCGTATGAATCTGCAGGAATTGTTTTTCTACGGCCAATGAATAGTGAGTACTACAATGATTTTCTACACTAACCTGCTATTGTTCTATGCTAAAATATTCCCGAATCCACACTTTTCATCGAGACCACATCAATGAGCACACATTCATGCAGTAGATCGGGTTGCTTCTTCAACAAAATCATATTTGACGACAATCTTGCTAGCTTTGCACAAGTCAGAACACATGAGTGTGACTGCCTTTGTGCCCCTTCACTTTTGATAAGTGCTTGTGCGGTATGAATGCGAAGCATTCTTTCCTTATGTGAAGCATTACCTTTCTTTAGTTTTTACACTAATATGTGTGTTTTTATATTACTTTTATGCAGTAAGGCCGATTATGAAGGAAATAAGCCAATGTGGATCATAATGCACCGATTTTGGAGGAAATATTGCTAAGGTTCAAACACGAAGGCATAGGTCAGGTGTGAGATGCTAGACTGTGTGCCAACCTCCTCGTATTTGAGTTAGCACAACCATTTGGATGGGCACAAGGGCAGTCATACTCAAGCATTCCGACTTATGCATATAGAATAAGATCTCCACCAACTTTTCCATCATTGAAGAAGCAAAGCGATCCACAACGTGAACATGTGCCCGTTTGCGTTACCTCGATGAAAGTATGGATTCGGGAAGTATTTTAGGACGGATACTGTAGCAGAGCAGTGTAGGGGGAAAATTACTGTAGTAGCACTGTTCACAGCCGGCCGAGAAAACTGCAGAACAGAAAATCCACAAGGGCGTGTGGAAATTCCACACGCCCTGTGAAAAAATCCACAGGGGCGTGTGGATCCCCGATTCTAGCCCTATTTAAAGCCGATTCAGCCCGGATTTCTCTATCTTTTCCCCTATCTTTTCTTCCACCTTTCCCCATCTTTGGAGGCGCCGGCGGCTAGGGTTTTGAGAGGTTTTGGCAAGGCTTTAGAGAGGTTTGATGGCCTTCGACACCACATTTCCTTCGGAAGAGAGCTATTGGGGGAGCTTTCGTCGGCACCGATTTGGCGAGGTGTGCCCTAGGTTTGACGAGTGGACCTTTGAAGAAGATGCGGCCGATCCACAAGACCTTCGACATGAACATAAGGGGGTTTTCATTCATGGGTTGCATCTCTATACTTTTGATTTCATTATCTATTGTATTTTGCTCCATAGAGAGCTAAACCTCTAGTGGGCACGTGGGTATTTGTGAACCCTAGGATGTATTAGTTTCATTGAATCTTTTTATTATGCTTTCAATTAATTGATGTTATTGTGAGTTCCAATCTTGAACGTTTAATTGTGTGAATACTCCCCTAGAGTGACACTAGGGTTGAGAGTTCTTGTTAGTAACTTTGTGAGTGAGTGACACACCACGAGTGTTAGACAAAGCTAGGTTGGAGAGGGTTGAGAGGGTGAGTCGAGAGGTACAGGAGCGTCCTCTTTCCCCTCCGATGTGTTATATTCTACCTTTGTTACTCGAGTTCTTTGCGGCTACAATAGAGTCAACGGTCTAAGAGATGACCTTCCGCTGGGGCTTAGTTGCAGGTGCAATAGAGTGAAGCGCAGAAGTGATCTTAGTATCTAGGGCTTAATTGTGGTTAGGGACCTTCCACCTAGACCAAAGGGTTAGGTCTACAATTAGGAAGAGATTTATCACTTGGAATCCCTAGAACTTATTGCAATTCTATACGAGTGCGAGGTGTTGAGATTATTCAATTTCTCCTCTGGGACATGTATAAAGTTAGGCATGGTTAACCATACATTTGGGATCATGTAATTAAGGATTTCCATGACTCATTGTTGCATCAATTAGGAAGTATAATAGAGGGTTCTTGCACTTGAAATGATTGTCCTAGATGGAACAATATCCATGTACCCCATTTATCGTCGATTGCCTCTCCAATCTTTTACTTGCACCTCCTTTATCTTTTCTTATTTTTATTTGCATTGAGTTTGTTTCCACATCACTTTCAACATATTTTTATTCTAGTTAAATAGCAATCTTGGTGGTTCTAAGCACTATTCCCTGAGGATTCGACTACCCTCTCACCGGGGTATTATTACCTCGACACCCGTGCACTTGCGGTTTACACACATATTTGGATGTGTCAACTTTGCATGTTCACTTGAGCACAATGGAGGTTGGCACACACTCACGTGTCTTTAAGCACAACTTGTGTCTTCACATTTGTTCACTCCAAGATTTCATCAACAACATGCATTCACGATTTACTTTAGCTTTTTTCTTCCATACTTGTCTGCACAACCCTACATGCACAAAAGTAACACAAATACACATGTATGAGCGATAAAATCTAAGAAAACTAATGCTAATATAAGAAAAGAATACTTTGTATTACTAATACACAAGCACTTATCAAAGATTGTCACACTAAATTCCTACCATAAGTAATAATCAAGATAACTAGCATACAACCTCTAAACTCCTTCCAATTGTGCATAACAACTCTCCAATTATATTGTGTAATATATTGTAGAAGTAGATTAAAGAAAGAATGTAAATGTTTAGAATATTGATTAAGTTAAAAGGAAGTAATAAGAGCTTCTAGCCATTCCTGGGGAAATGCGACCCTCGTGCTCAGCGATGAGGTAACTTGATAACTTATACACTTACGTTACTCATGCACGAATTGTAATATTATTTGCATATTTGCATATTTATATTTGCATATTTTCACACACCCTAGAGGTCCATTAGCACATACCCCCATATTTATCTTGATCCTTGTGGCAGGAAAAAGACTCCCAAAATGTGCCTCTATGACCTATCTTTGCTTCTTTTTGCTCTCTATATGCCTTCATAACCCTATTTGCATAAAAAAAATACCAAATACACTTTATGAGCCATAAAACATGATAAAAGAGATGCACCATGCATGTAAAATATATAAATAAATATGTTCACTCAAGAACTTATCAGTTGCGTAATGAAGACCCTAACGCCAATATTGAGGACTTTTTGAAAATATGGGACACACTCAAGATCAATAGGGTTCCAAATGATGTGATTCAATTCAGAGCCTTCCCATTCTATCTTAAGCACCATGCAAAGAACTGGCTCCAATCAATGCCCTAAGCCTCTAATACTACATGGAAAGAGATGGTAGTGGCCTTCCTAGCATGATATTTTCCTCCTGCGAAGTCTGCTAAACTTCAGAATTATATATCCTCTTTTTCACAAGCTGAATCAGATTCACCTTTCTAGACCTGTGACACGTCCGAATATGCGTGTATAAACCGCAAGTGCACGGGTGTCGAAGTAATAATTACCCCGGTGAGTGGGTAGTCGAATCCACAGGGAACGGAAGTATTAGTAATAACCACTTCTCAATTATCTAGTCGGAATCAATTAATATGATTAAGTGAACTAATTGCAAACAAAGCAAACGAGTATGCAAGAAATAAAGTAGAAGAGTCTCAATCACTAAGGATGAGGTATTCGGGCAATGATCCCCCTAAGATCTTCCTTGAAGCTCTAGATTCACTAAATGCTCTACAATCGAGTCTAATGAGTCGAGGTAATCCAACGATAACCAATCCTTGTCTCCAAGCAAAAAGGCACTAGTCCCCTACAAGGCCCCGGTGGAGAAATCGACCAATCTCAACACTTCACACCCCATATGACCGCAATATGCTCTAAGGAAACCTAAGAGTGAAACCGATTCCTAAATGTAGATCCAACCCTAATTCCCGGCGAAGGATTCTAACCCCCTACAAGGTCCCGGCGGAGAAATCGAGCAATCTCACGCCTCATACCAAATATGGTTGCAAAGAGAATATGGAATACGGAGATAGGAAACACTCAATCGAAAGGGAAAGGGGACATTCCTCCATCTCAAGGCTCACCCTCTCAACCCTCTTTAATCTTGGAAATCTAACTCTAATGGAGACCTCACACATTAAAGTATTAAATCATGCAATGTAAATCAACCACAAGGATTAACAACACTAGCAAGCAATTAAATCACAAGATTAAAACTCAAGACAACTCGGATTAACTAGAAACATTAAGAGAATCAATCCAAAAAAATATAAATCTTAGGGGTTCACATGCCCAAATACCTACTAGGGTTTAGCCCTCCATGGGCCTAGTTACAAAAACAATAATGAATACAATAAAAAGCAATAAAACCCATAGAGAAAACCCCCTCGAATTCGCACGGATTGGCCTTGATTGGTAGTTCTACGTCTTGAAGGATTCCTCTCCGAAGCTAGGTTGCCAATGGCTCCCCAAAATGCTATGACGTCGAAGGAATCTATCAAAGTTGGTGAAGAACTCCCTATCAATCGGCGAAGACCTTCTCCTCAAACCCTAGCCGCCTCTCTCTCAATGTCTATGCTCAAAGCTCCGCCAAAAAGTCTCCTTAGAATCGGCCAAAAGGTGTATTTATAGCCTCACAACGCATCTATCACGTGCCCCCACGCGCCCGCGTGGATTTTCCACGCGCCCGCGTGGGCTGCAGGAATTTCCACGAGTAATTCTGCTACAGTAATTCGGCTACGGTAATTCCGCTACAGTGTTTCTGCTGCACAACAATAAACATTCTCCTCTTAAGGCCACACGATCGGGCACACGATCATATGGTAGGCTATCCGGCTTTTCCTTCATCAATGCGTCTTGAAAGGTCTTGAAATCTTTACAAAGAGGAGGAATGTGGAGACATGGCTGCCTTTGTGCCCTTCCATTAATAACTTGGCTTGCAAAAAAACTATGGAAGTTGGCACACATCTCCTCATACACGAACTCCTCTTGTGTCTTCCAACTTGATTTGTACAAGAACTCCCAATATTATGCCATAATAGCCTATCTTCGCTCCCTTTTGAAATCCCAATGTCTTCACAACCTATATGCATAAAAGAACACCCAATACACGAAATGAGACATAAACCGTATAAAATATGATGCTCAATGTATGTAAAACATGCATAAAAACATGTTCACTCAAGCACTTATCAACCTGGAAGAGGTTTAAAGATTTAGTGTAAAGATGTCCACAACATGGTTTCTCTGAATGGATAATAGTCTGTATCTTCTATAATGGGTCAAAGCCAAAGACAAGACACTTTATTGATGAGTACATTTTATATCTATAATTTACATACTTCTTACATGTGTTTGCTTGTCTTTTAGCATTTGAACTTTCTATTTTAATGATACTTTCAGTATATTTGTGTTTTTGGGTAAGTTAACAGGTCATAGGACATAAGAATGAGTATTTGCGCGAAATCAGCATCAAAACAATTCATTTGCAACTCTCCAAGATGAGCACGGGTGTATTGGGGACATGCTTGTACCCCGTACAAATTATAAGTCTTCAATAAAATATTAGAAGAAGAAAAGCACGGTCATAGAACCAAGAACACAATTATGCTTACGTGAGCACGACCTATGCATGGGCGTGCTTTAAGACCATGCACTTTACTGACTGGAGAAATATTATTTTGATGCAACCCTAGATCTATCTTTAAAGAGCACGAATATTAACGATGGGCGTGCTTGGGTTGAAAATCACTTTTAAGTCCTTAACTTAGGGTTTCAAGGAGGACGTCTTGGGAATATTGGAGTCATCTTTTGGACGATCTTCACCATCATCCATTGAGGGATTAGAGCTAAGGTTTTAAAGCACTATTTGGAGTGGAGCTAAGCCAGTGGGAAGATCCTCAGATCACAATCGGAGATATTTAGAAGCAATAGGGAGCCCATGGATTCTTACTTAATTGTTTACTTTATCATTTGAATGTTGTGTGATCCCATGAGGGGCTAACTGCTCTCCCGTGCCGCGGGCTATTGAACCTTGTTTATAATATCTAGTTGATTTTACTCTTTCATAATGACTATGGAGTTCTATATGTTTTCCGATGTTAACACTTGTGCTATATAACTTGATGTGCATGATTAGCGTAGTTGTGATTGTAAAACTCAACGTGTGTTGAATTCCTTAGTTGTGATTGTCATAGTGTGGTTGCAAACTTTGATGTGCATGATTCCTATAGTTACAATTGTAAAACTTGATGTGTTTGATTGTCATAGATTTGACATTGCTTCAAGAGCACACATATGATCCATAGGATGTAGCTTATAGTCATTGTAGAAGAGTCACTTCATGTTTTACTCAGGGATTGGCCTGAGGTACTACTTCTACCTAGTTTTTAGTCCATCTCTTTCCATCCTTCCTTCATCTTTCCTATTCTTTCTAGATCCTTTAAATAGAGCTTTACCCCAATCTTTGATTAAGCTAGATATTGGAAAAGGGATCAGTACTAGAAGATTACTGGTCCTTGTGGATTTTACTACCTGATCCCTTTTTGGTACATTATACTATTTCTTCAGACCCACGCACTTGTGGACACGCAATGGGTGTACCACTTATCGATACCACCAGAGGTGGAACTCTGGGGAAAAAGACCCCGATAGAAGCCCACCAACTCATTGAAGATATGACTTTGAACTATTGTTAATGGAGTACCCGTGAGGGACAGGAAGATGGCAGGGATACATGAAGTAGATGCAATGACCTTTTTGGCCACAAAGATGGAGGCTCCGAGCAAGAAATTAGAATTGTTGACCACATCACAGAATATCCCTTTAATGATGTGTGAGGGTTATAGAGGTAGACGCACCCAGACTGATTGCCTAAATGCTTCTGGTCCTTCCTCATCTATTGAGCATGTCAATTATGTGGGGAATCCAACAAGACCGGGTAATCCCTATAGTAATTCCCACAACCCTGGGTAGAGGAAACACCTAAGCTTTTCTTGGGATAATCAAGGGTAACAGAGATAAGCTACAACTCTCAGTTTTCAATAACAAGCTCAGCCAAATAGAGTCTATATTTTGGAAAGTATCTTGGAAAACTTTATTAAGTTTTCCAACACAAGGGTCGAAGACGTTGAAACAACACTCCACAATCAACATGTCTCACTCTAGAACGGGGAGAACCAAGTTGGGAAAATTACAAAGGGTCTTGCTAAAAGACCATGATGTAGTTTGCCAAGTAACACAAAGACCAATCCAACGGAGCTAAGAAGAGTGAGGTACATCCAAATATTTAGTTGAAGAACAAGGAAATTGAAGAGGTGAAGATTTACCTCATTAAACCAAGGATTATATATCCCGCTCAACTAAATATATATCAAGAGAATGAGCCATACGTCCATTTGTAGCTGCTCGAGTTAACCTAGAGACTAGTTAAGAAACCCATTAGGGCTAGACCTACCAAGGATGGAGAGGGTTGAGAGGATGAACCTAAGGTAGAGGAGTGCCTCTTTCTCCTCTGAATTGATCACAACTACCTTCGTATTCCCATGAGTGATAGGCGATCATATGTACCCTATTGAAGAAAGAGATCACCACCCAAGTTTGTATAGGATTAAGGGTTAATTATCTCGAGAGAGTTTTTAACCTAATTTTGGGAGTCTAGTTGATCATTAAGGAACTCTAGAATACATTACATTAATAGGTGACTAAGGTAAAGATAGAGATCACTACTAGAGCCTCATAGGGAAATATTCATTGGTTATCGTGAGAACAAGACTGGTATATATCAAGATTACCGTGACTTATTTCAACTTTAGTAGAGAGCATGCATTAAGTCGCACACTTTATGTTTGCAACCCTAGGGAATCATCACCCGAATATCCCCTCAATTCCGGACTATCTCTTTATTTTATTGTATTCATGCAACCCTTGTATTTTCTTCTCCCTTAGCTTAATTATATTTGCATCCAATAACTTGATTAAGGTTAGATAATAGAGAAAGAGTGACTACTAGTACTTTCATTTCCCTATGGATTCGACTACTGATGTACTCTTCGCAAGTACACGGATCATTACAAGTAATAAAGTGGTACATCATGAGGGGTAGAGTTGTCAAACCACAGGGAATGGACTTTTAGTACTAGTTGATCTTCTAATGTCTAGTCAAACCACAAATTTAGGATAAAGATGATAACTAGATGATCTAAAAGGGGGAATGATGACAGGAAAGGGTGTGAAATGAACTAGGTGACAACCACAGAGACAGAGCAATGCCCAAACTAATCCCCTAGAGAAATGTGGATGGACTTGCTTCTAATGTCTACAAAGTACATCTTAAGATCCTTGTGGGTGCTCAAAAGTAATGTTGTATCTACGGCTATCAAATATGCCAAGTTCTGTAAGTGTAACTATGGGCTTCATACACGCCAAGTTTTGCAACTACACTAGGTAATCAAAACTATGGTAATCCACACATGCCATGTTTTACACAAGCATCTGCGCAAATTAAGCATGCAAAGTTATGCAAACACATGAATAAATACAAGAATGCAATAAAACACCATAGTCATTAAAAACAAGTATTCAACATAACACATGAACATCCAGGTTCACAGATCCAGGCCACCGGAGAATGGTTACCCATCATAGTTTTACAAATAAATACAACATAACTGATGGTGCTTTGATGATGTATCACCGGCTAAGCTCTACTCCACTCATGCTCTTGTACCATAGATTCACTCTATCCCCAAAAATGTGTTGGGAAATACCTTGGCAGCCACCACGAAGAAGAAGAAAAAAGGAATCCCTCCAAATGACCTAGATTTAGGCTTAAAAGGGTGCTTTTCGGGGTGAGCACTATTGTGTTTAGGCCATGATCTTACCCTGTGATTTTCTCAGGATAGCCTAGGCAATTGAATCAGAAATCCAGGATAAGCACGCCTGTGCTTTCCAAATGGCATGACATGGTCTAAATTGCATGTGTGTACCATAAGTACATGGGTGTCGAAGAAATAAAATACCCGGTGAGTGGGGTAGTCGAATCCACAGGGAATAGGGTTATAAGTACTAATTTCTTCTCTGTTATCTAACCTAATGATAAATGGGATGATGTAATGATCTAATGTGTGAAGAAATGCATACCGAAGACAAATATGCAAGGGTAAAATAAAGCGAGATCTCAATTAGTAAAAGTGGGGCATTCAAGCAATGCTCCCTTAGGATTCAGGTATTAGGTACTGATAAGTGCTTGAGTAGACATATTTTTATATATGTTTTACATGCATTGAGCATCATTTTTACTATGGTTTATGTCTCATATTGTGTATTTGGTGTTCTTTTATGCATATAGGTTGTGAATACCTTGAAGAGTAAAAAGGAAGCAAAGTTAGGCTATAAAGAAACAATGTTAGGAGTTCTTGTTCAATTCAAGGACCAAGACATGAGAGGAGTTCATAAACATGGAGATGTGTGCCAACTTCTAAGAAGATTCAACTCAATTCACTAGTTGGAAGGGCACAAAGGCAGCCACATCTTCATGTTCCATCTCTTTGTGAAGATTGCAAGACCTCTCAAAGATACGTCGATGAAGAAAAGTTTTATAGCCTACCACATGGACGTGTGCCTGGACATGTGGCCTCAAGAGAAGAGTGTTTGGACCGCGATTGTGGAGAAAAGTACTGCAGCCATTATGGAGAAGAGTGTTTGTGGCTTTGGAGGCACTTCGTCACCAACTTTGATCTATTCCTCCTCCGTCATAGCATCAAGGAAGCCATCGGTAAACCTACCTTCGGAGTGGGTCATTCAAGACATCGAAGTTCTCCATCAAGGCCATCAGTTCACATATAAGGTGGTTTATTTCTATGGTTTTAATGTACTTTCATTCATTGATGGTGTGTTTTGTATGTTGCTCCATGGAGAGCTAAAACCCTAGAGGGTATTTGGGCTTGTGAACCCTAGGATTCTCATCTTTTGTGGATTTGCTTAGTGTTTGTATTTAATCCAAGTTTGATTAAGTTTTAATCTTGATTGTCTAATGCTTGCTTGCCTTATTGATCTTTTGGTTATTTGGTTTGCATGATTTGTTACCTTGGTGAGAGAGAGGTCGCCATTAGGGTTAGAATCTCAAGATTGAAGAGGGTTGAGAGGGCGAGTCATGAGATAGTTAGCATCCCCTTTCCCATCCGATTAGTGTATTCTATCTCTGTTCCCTAAGCTTTATGCACCCATTTTTGGTGTGAGGCCTGAGATTGAGAGATTTCTCTGCCAGGACCTTGTAGGGGGTTAGGATCCTTCACCGGGAATTAGGGTTGGATCAATCTTTAGGAATTGGATACACATCTTGGAATCCCTAGAGTGCTTTGCGGTCATATGTGGAGTGAGGTGTTGAGATTGAGCGATTTCTCCACCGGAACCTCGTAGGGGACTAGTATCGGTGATCGGGAGGCCGGATCTGATTATATTTGGATATCCATGACTTAACTTACTCTTCATAGAAATGCTTTTCTTATCCGGTACCTAATACCTGAATTCTTGGGGGAGCATTGCCCGAATACCCCACTTTTACTGATTGAGATCTCCCTCCATTTCATCCTTGCATATTCATCTTCGGTATTCATTTCTTCGCACATTAGATCACCATCACACCTTTCCATTTATCATTAGGCTAGAAAGCAGAGAAGAAGTTAGCACTAGTAGCCCTGTTCCCTGTGGATTCGACTACCCACTCACCGGGGTAATTATTATTTTGACACCCGTGCACTTGCGGTTTACACGCATATTTGGACGTGTCAGATACCGAAAATGCAAAGTGTTTCTAGAATGAGTAGGTCAAGCCATGAAAATCCAAAGATAATCAGATCCTACCTCCAGATCACCGATATTGGTCCCCTACGAGGTCCCGGTGGAAAAATCACTCATTCTTAGCACCACACACCACATATGATTGCAAAGCACTCTAAGAATTTCAAAAGGTGTATCCGATTCCTAAGAATAGGCCTAACCCTATTTCTAGGTGAAAGGTCCCTAACCCCCTACAAGGTCCCTACGGAGAAATCTCTCAATCTCACACCTCACACAAAATATGGTTGCATAAAGCTTAGGGAATACGGAGATAGAATACCCAAATCGGAGGGGAAAGGGGATGATCCACTATCTCATAACTCACCCTCTCAATCCTCTTTAATCTTGTGGTTCTAACCCTAATGGAGACCTCTCTCTCACCAAGGTAACAAATCATGCAAATCAAACAACCATAAGATCCATAAGGCAAGCAAGCATTAGGTAAACAAGATTGAAACCCAACCAAACTTGGATTATATAGAAACACAAAGCAAATCCACAAAATATTAGTATCCTAGGGTTTACAAGCCCAAATACCCTCTAGGAGTTTAGTTCTCCATGGAGCAATATACAAAACAAACCATAAATGAATGAAAGTATATAAAATCCATAGAATTAAACCCCCCTATATATGAACTGATGGCCTTGATGGAGAGCTTCAACGCTTTGAAGGATCCACTATGAAGCTAGGATCACCTATGGCTTCCTTAATGCTATGAAGGAGAAAGAATTGATCAAAGTTGATGAAGAAGCACCTCCTAAGCCGTGTTTCAATTCACGACCGTGAGGTTGCTCGTAAGGATTTCCAAACATAGAATTTTGCCAAAATCTTCGTGCTTCAGGTTGCTATAGTGCTGCTATAGAGTCTGGCCCTGAAACGCAATTTTTGGTGTCGAATTCTTCTCAAATTGCATTGTTGAGCTCATATAGGCTTCCTTTGTGCCTGAAACATGAAAATAACCAATTAAACCATAAAAAGGGCATCAGCTCATCAAATACATACATAAACAATGTGTATAAGTACATATAAAATATGTACATTTAGATGTTTATCACTTTACAAAACTTTCATGAAGTAGGCTTGCCACCCTTACAATTAACATTAAAAATAAGAAATGAAGAATGTACAAAAACAACATGAATCGAACAAAAACTTTATTAAGAGCAGTACCACCTAAGCAAACAATACAAAGGAAACAATTAAAATAAACTAAGGACATAAGAAACACACAAAACAACAAATATTTCTTGGGTTGCCTCCAAAGAACTGCTTGTTTAACGCCACTAGCTTGACATACATAATCACTTAACTTAGGGAGGTTTGAAGAGAGTGTGATCCTCTCTGCTACTAATTGCATAACTACTACCATTGAAGCACAAATTTACTCGCCGCCAAGGGATACATGTCAGAGCCTTTAACCATCTTGTTTTAGTCCTCCAAGGGAACAGTTTGGGTCAGGAATTATCCAAGCTCAATATATGTACATGTGGGTCTTTAGATAGCTTACTTTTCTTACCCACGTTTTCTTGAATTCCCAACATCTTCTTCTTGCCTTGAATGTGTTCATCAATCCCATAAGAAGTGTGTTCGATTGACTTTGAGTTTGCTTCTTCTTCTAACATTTTGGCTTGAAAACACATGTATTCCTTCCAGCCATAGCTTGCGTAGTTGATTCCAAAGAATGAGAAGTGTGCGTACTCATTGGGGAATTCCTTGAGAAATATTTGGTCAAACTCCAAGATATGTAACTTGGCTTTAGGGATTGTATCCATATTCTTAAATTTTCCACAATCAAACCCCTTATGGCCTTTCCCTCGAGCTTTCCTTGATGTTGAATGCCACATCATTCAACACAGGCCGCCATGGTAACAATCCGGGACATGAGTTGTTCAATTTCAGTACAGGAGGATCTAAAGATTGCTTTAATCTTTTTGAATGACTTAAATTAGCTCCCTGAAGTGCTTTCTTCTTATATGACCATTCATCCTTGTGAGAAGAGGCTACTTGTTCAAACTCAATCAATTATGTTTCTTCACCCTCTTCATTTTTTCTTCTCATTATACTCCCCCACTTTGATTATTGGTGGTATTTGTTCTGCACTAACTATTACAAACTCTTGGTTCTTTTTATCCGGGAATGCTCCTCCATTAGTGGGACTTCAACCTCATGATGTTTCCCCCAAATCATTTGGTTATATGTATTTGATGTCACATGACATTCTTTAGGCATAGGATCATGGACTGCCTCTATCAAATTCTAAATATGAGGTTCATAACATTCACTTCCTTGCATGTTTTGAGCCTCAACCATAATTGGAGCTTCTTCCCTCAAGGAACTTAATCCCATCCAATCATATAATGCGCTACTCCCAATTTCTTCAACATTATCATTAGAACAATGTAAATATTGATTCTAAGCTGAAGCAATTGATTCCGGAATGGATGCCTCTTGTGTCAAAACATCCTCCTGTCTCAAATATTTCCAACTATCCATAGTAGAATTTATCTCAGATGGAATTAAAAAATTTGGAGTTGTGAGTAGAGGTGCTTTATAGGGTGCAGGAGTTTCAATAATCCTCTAAACTAATCTGGATATTCTTGGTTTATACGAGGTATCTCATTACACAAACTCGTTGTGCTTTGACACTATGGTGGTGCTTCATAGAATGCAGGAGTCTCAATAAATTTTGAAAACCAATCTTGATCTTCTTGAATACTATGCCGTATTTCTTCAACCTCTTGTATCCTTGTAACATTGTCTCGCATGTAGCTTATTGGCAGATCTTGCAAACTTTACTCTTCTTGGGAATGGATAGGAAGATAATCAAATGAGCTACTTGTACAATTTCTCAAGATTGAAAGCAAGTCATCCATAGCTTGACCGTCCTAAAATAAGTTAATCTTTAGCACGTCAAGGAATGGTTGGTAGGAAGAATAACTAAACAAGATAAAAGGATAAAGGGTGAAAATATAAGGCACACTAGGATCCAGTTTTCAACGACAAGAGAGCAATGCCCCGGGATAATCCCTATGTGCTTTAGTGTATTGACTTGATTCTAATGTCTACGAGGTACATCCTAAGGTTCTTGCGAGTGCTCTAAAGTAATGTTCCATCTACAGCTTTCAAATACACCAAGTTTTACAAGTGTAACTATGGGCTTCATACATGCAAAGTTTTGCAACTACACAAGGCAATCACAACTACAATAATCCATGCACACCAAGTTTTACACAAACAACTACGAAAAATCAAGCATGCCAAGTTATGTAACACATGAATTAAAGCAAGAACTCATCAGAATTTTGTAGACATTAAAAACAAGTAATTCAAAGTACACTAAACATTATAGTCCAGCATCCAACAGCATCATGGAATGGCTAGCCCCTCATGAATTTATACAACTAAGAAGAAGACATAAATGTACTAAGGTGAGAAACCATGACTCTCCGTTTTATAAAATGTTGTTAGTTGTGCTTTAAGAGCTTCATGGATGAGTTAACTCTACTACTCTAGTGCCTCCAACTCGACCATGATCCCCTTAGATGGTGTTGTAAAGGTTGATCATCGTCCTCATCAGTGCTCTCTAAGTGGAGAAGAAAACCTCCGAATAAAAAATATCCATTAAACCGTAGATCTAGGAGATCAAAAGTGCTTTTCAGGGTCAAAACACTCAGCTTATTTCTTGGAACTTCTGTGCGAATTGGCTAGGTGTCATCCAGAGAAAATCACTGGGAGAGCATGGTCATGCTCTGTTTGTGTTCAGCTTGACTATGCCCGTGCAAGAAACACACTGACTATGCTTCTCCTTTTAGCAAATGTGGCTCCGATTCAGAGATAATCACGAGGATAGAACACGGTCGTTCTCTACCTGTGCTTAGCTTGAAAGCACCCCTTTGCTTGGTCAGCTACTCGGACTTTTTTAGACAGTAATAATCATGGGAAGAGAGCATGGTCATGCACTAACAGTGCTTGTCTTGAACACTTAGAAAAATATACATTCTTTGGTTGATTTTCCTCTTGATATCACTCCTATTATTTTCAACCCTAAAATCCTGTACCAAAACAAACATACCGAGAATAGTGATAAGTGTTTGTGCGATAAGAATACGAAGTGATCTTTCCTTGCGTTGATCGTTACGTTTCTCGGGTTTTAACGCTAATACGGGTGTATTTATGTTACTTTCATGCAGGTAGGGTTGTGAGGCCAATTATTTGAGAAAGAAGCCAATGTGGGTCGTAATGCACTAATTTGGAGGAAATCTTGCTAAGGTTCAAACGCGAAGATATAGGTCGGGTTTTGGATGCAGGAATGTGTGCCAACCTTCTTGTACTCGAGTTAGCACAACTATTTGGAGGGGCACAAGGGCAGTCACATTTAAGCATTCCGACTTGTACATATAGAACAAGATCTCCACCAACATGTCCTATATTAAAGAAGCAAGGCGATCCACAACATAAATGTGTGCCGTTTGAATTACCTCGATGAAAGTATGGATTCGGGAGTATTTCAGGCTTGTATTATAGCAGGGTATGGTAGAAAATATTGTAGCAAAAATATTGCAACAACACTGTTTACTGCCGGCCGAGAAAACAGGAAAACTAAATAATCCACACGCCTATGTGCAAAATCCATAGGGGTGCCCACATGGGCATGTGGATTCCCGATTCCAGCCTTTTAAAAGCTGATTTCAACCCGGATTTCAGCATTCTTTTCTCAATCTTTTCCCCAATTTGAGAGATGGCGGCGGCTAGCGTTTTGAGAGGTATTGGCTAGGGCTTTGGAGAGGTTCTATGGCTCCGACATCGCGCTCCGTTTGGAAGAAGGTTAGTGGGAGAGCTTTCGTCAGCACCGATCCGGCGAGGTGTATCCTAAGACGGACAAAGGGACCCTTGCAACGAGTAGAGGACTCTCCACAAAACCATCACTATGACTAACGAGGGGGTTTTCTATGAATGCTAATATTTTACATTCCATTTCATTGATTGTATCTAGATCCATGGAGAGCTAAACCCCTAGTGGGTACTTGGGTATTTGTGAACCCTAGGACGTATTCGTTTCATTGAATCTTTTTATTATGCTTTCAATTAATTGTTGTTTTTTGTGAGTTCCAATCTTAGAGACTTGATTGTATGAATACTCCCCTAGAGTGACACTAGGGTTGAGAGTTCTTGTTGGTAACTCATGTGATTGTGTATACCGATCGTTCTGCTATCAAATACCTTCTCACCAAAACTTATGTGAACCCTACACTGATCAGATAGATCCTCCTACTACAAGAGTTTGACGTAGAGATACGGGACAAGAAAGGATCTGAGGATGTGGTGGCGGATCATCTTTTGCGTCTTTCTTGAACTAAGAATAATGATGATCAGCGCAAAAACATTAGAGATGTCTTCCCAGATGAACATCTTTTTGCGATCAACTCAGAAGTTACTCAAGATTTTTATCACCCCTGGTATACTGATCCTGTGAATTACCTGGCCGGAAGATTCATCCCCTCCAATTTTTCTTATCAGCAAAAGAAGAAATTGTTATTGGATGCTAAATATAATTTTTTGGGTGGACCCCTTCTTATACAAGTTCTGTGCTGATCAAGTGATGCGGCGTTGTGTTTCACATGCTGAAGGATGGGATATTCTGAGGCATTACCATGATGGACCTGTTGGTGGCCACTTCAGTGCAAGTCGCACGGCTGGAAAGGTCTTGGAGGCAGGTTTATTTATTTTTTTTTGCCAACTCTTTTTGCTGATGCCTGATGTTTTGTCAGTGGAGCGGGAACTTGTCTAAGTTCGATGAAATAAGACAATCTCCTATTCTGCAGTGTGAGGTATTTGATGTTTGGGAATTGATTTTATGGGACCCTTCCCTAACTCAAATGGTAACCGATTTGTATTGGTAGCGGTCGATTATGTTTCCAAATGGGCAGAAACACAGGCTATGCCAACAAATGATCCTCAGGTGGTTGCAAAATTTTTGAAGAAGTTGTTTTCCTGATTTGGTGCACCCAGAGCTATCATAAGTAACAGAGGAAGCTATTTGTACAACGCCCAGTTCGACAAGGTAATGAAAAAATTTGCGGTACATCACCGGATTGCTACTGCATACCACCCTCAAACAAGTGGTCAGGTTGAAGTCACTAATAAATGCTTTACTAGGCATATGTTTATATATGTTTTACATGCATTGAGTATCATTTTTAGCATTGTTTATGTCTCATATTGTGTATTTGGTGTTCTTTTATGCATATAGGTTGTGAATGCCTTGAAGAGTAAAAAGGAAGCAAACATAGGCTACAAAGACACAATGTTGGGAGTTCTTGTTCAATTCAAGGACCAAGACATGAGAGGAGTTCATTAACATGGAGATGTGTGCCAACTTCCAAGAGGATCCAAGTCAATTCACTAGTTGGAAAGGCACAAAGGCAGCCACATCTTCATGTTCCTTCTCTTTGTGAAAATTGCAAGACCTTTTAGTCACCAATCATGAATTAAAGAAAATCCAGGAGAAGAATAAATAGTGCAATAGACATGACTGGTCAGAGCGGTTAGATGATGCAATTTAGGCCTACCGAATAGCATATAAAATCTCTACGGGACACACACCGTATCGGCTAGTTTATGGAAAAGCATGCCATCTAATAGCGGAATTGGAGCATAGGTCGTATTGGGCAATCAAGTTCTTAAATTTGAATCTAGACGATGTGCAGAAGAAATAGAAATAATAGCTGTCTGAACTAGAAGAACACCGAATCAATGCTTATGAGAACTCTTGGCTATATAAACAGGAAATCAAATGAATTCATGATCAGTGGATCAGAGATAAAAAGCAATTTCATGTAGGAGATTCTGTTATCTTATTCAATTCAAGATTGAAGCTCTTTCCTGGAAAACTTAAATCTTGCTGGTTAGGGCCTTACATGGGTACACAATCGTTTCCTCATGGTGTAGTAGAGATCTCACACTCGGAGAAAGGGACGTTTAAGGTTAATGGGCATCTGTTGAGGCATTATGCTGTTCGTGATGAAGGTATTATATCTGGGTTCGGTATGCCATACTAGTTGCTCGAACCTCCTTGAACACACGGCAGGTACGTCAAGCTAGTGACGTTAAACAAGCGCTCTTTGGGAGGCAACCAAAGTTGTGTGTTTTCTAGTTGTTAGTTTGTTTTCGTTTTTTTTCATTTTTGTTTTTGGATCGTTGTTTTTCATCATTTTGTCATCTACTTTCTCTCATAATTTCTTCTCTGCCGAGACTTCTTCGGTTTGATGTTCTTGCTAATATGTGATTTATGTCCGATCGTATCCTTTGTTGTGCATTTTGCGAGAATAAGTCTCTGTTTAGAAGAATTCCAAGGACGACACACGCTCGTGCGTGTGCCACTGATTTTCACTGGCCACATGTCTTGGTAATGTTTCAAGGCAAGCACGGGCCTGACACGATGGTGTCAGCACGCGACACGCTTTTTGTGCTCATGGCATGATCGTGTCAATACTGAGTGGAAGTTTTGTTCATTTTTAGAGATTTTCACGGGGGTAAGCACACTCAGTGACAAGATCGTGTCAAGTGCGACACATTCACAATGCTCCTAACATGAACGTGTGCCCGTTTACCCATTTAATTGCTTTGACCAGTCCAGTTCCCGGTCTCATTTTATTACCCATCCTCTCAATTGTCACGTCCATTCCTATCAGTTCTACGCATCATTCGAGATTTCATCCATTTTATAAAGAGAAAGGTTGGTATGGGGATGAGATATCTCTATCGACGTCGTTCGCGTGCTCACCTTTCTCTTCCGTTCTCATTCCTCTACACTCTTATTTTCTCGTCTTTGATGGTGGTAATGTTTCTCCTCTTGCTCCCAACGATGACTGGGTTCCTTCTCTTCTTGGGTTTTCTTTCTCGATTGTGGGACCGGGCATCCTGCCGGTCTAGCGTTTTGACTTAAATCTCCAAGAATTAGATCTTGCACGGCCTTGACTCACTCTGGACATGATCATGTTGCTTTGCTGGAAATTATCATGTAGTCTCATCTATACATGATCGTGCCCAGCATGCTTGGTCTTTTGATGGTCTGACCTATTTTACGAATTTTGTGTAGACAATTCCAAAGAAGAAGAAGACTGCCAATGTTGGTTCATGATCAAGGGCGGCCATTGCCAATCCATCTACCGAAATCATCTGTCGGCCCACATTTTCTTCTCCACTCCACCAAGAACGCTACACTCGACTCTCCACTCACACATTCGGCATCCTATGTTCCCTTAATTGCGATGCAATGCAGACTGCTGAACTCAAAGCCGATGTCGAGCAATTATTGAATGTCGAAGCTTGGCACAAATTATTGATCATTGACGAACTCGCTTATCGTGATCTCATGCTTGAGTTCCTAGCCTCTTTTGAACTTGGCATTGGTTATGATGTTTGGGATGACCCTATGGCCGCTTGGTTGAAACTCCAAGGATGTGAGTACCGCTTGAGCTATACAGATTTAGCACTACTCATAGGCCTTTATACATCTGAATACACGGTGATGGAAGAATGTCTGATAAGTGCCTGTGCGATATGAATGCGAAGTGTTTATTCCTTATGTTGAGCATTACTTTTTTTGGGATGTTACACTAATATGTGTGTTTTTATGTTACTTTTATGCAGGTAGGGTTGGAAGGCCGAGTATGAAAGAAAGAAGCCAATGTGGATTACAATGCACCAATTTTTGAGGAAATCTTGCTAAGGTTCAAACGCGAAGACATAGGTCGACGTGAGATGCTAGAGTGTGTGCCAACCTCCTCGTATTCAAGTTTGGCACATCCATTTGGAGGGGCACAAAGGCAGTCACACTCGAGCATTCCGACCTATGCACATAGAACAAGAGCTCCACCAACGTGTACACCATTGAAGAAGCAAGTTATCCACGATGTGAACGTGTGACCGTTTGCATTACCCCGATGAAAGTATGGAATTGGGAAGCTATTCAGGTCGAATACTGTAGCAGAGCATTGTAACAACATTGTAGCAGCACTGCTCACAGCCGGCCGAGAAACTAGAGAAACAGAGAATCCACACGAGCGTGTGGAAATTATCCACGGCCGTGTGGAAATTCCACACGGGGGCGTGGAGCATCCACGCCCGAGTAGTCGCCCGATTCCAGCCCTATTTAAAGCCGATTTAGCCCCGATTTTGGTATTCTTTTCTCCATCTTTTCCTCAACTTGAGAGAGGGCTTCGGCTAGGGTTTCGAGGGGTATTGGCCAAGGTTTTGGAGAGGTTCTACGGCTCCGACATCGTCATTCCTTAGGAAGAAGGTTGGTAGGGGAGCTTCCGTCGAGGCGTATCCTATACCGGACGAGGGAATCCTTGGACGACGAGTAGAGGACTTTCCACAAGACCATCGACACGACTATCGAGGAGGTTTCTTTATGGATTCATTACTTTTACATTCTATTTCTTTGATTGTACTTAGCTCCATGGAGAGCTAAACCCCTAGTGGGTACTCGGGTATTGTGAACCCTACGATGTATTTGTTTCTTTGAACCTCTTTATTATGCTTTCAATAAATTGATGTTTATTGTGAGTTCCAACCTTGAATGCTGATTGTATGAACATTTCCCCTAGAGTGACACTAGGGTTGAGAGTTCTTGTTGGTAACCTTGTGAGTGAGTGACACACCACGAGGGTTAGACAAAGCTAGGTTGGAGAGGGTTGAGAGGGTGAGTCGAGAGGTACAGGAGCGTCCCCTTTCCCCTACGGCATGATAGATTCTACCTCCGTTCCTCGAGTTCTTTGCGGCCATAATAGAGTGAATGGTCTAAGGGATGAACTTCCGCTGGGGCATCGTCAACCTTGTTATGTTCTTGCGTATTCCCAACAGCCTTGGGGCATTTCTTGTGCCGTCTCCTTGCCGGCTTCATCTTCCAGAGCACCTTTTTCATGATTCCCTGAGTAGATTGTACTTTCTCCTCTAGACCAAGCATCATTACTTCTTCATTATCCACATCTATATCCATCTCTATAGGCTGAGGCTCAGGGACCGTCTAAGGATCCTCTGTAGTGTCATTTCCTCCCCCTGCTACCTCTGGAGTAGTTGTAACCAATATGTAACTAATGACATCAATCTCAGTGTCTCAATACTCAGGGGGGCAGGTACACTCGCTTTCTCGGTCCCCCGAATCGTGTCCAGTCGACCCATCCCCAAGATGAGTCTCGTGATGTATGGGCCTGCGAAAAGTTCTCCTGCCCTGGTGTACTGTCCCTGATGCGTTATGTACTCAGCTACAATGTGTCCGAGATGGATCGATGTGCTCTGAACCATCGACTAAAGGTATAGGAGCTCCTGCAGGCTTAGGACGCCGGTACTGTCACTACGGCCATTCACCGACCTGCTAATAATGGCGTGTAAATATCGATATATAGGTCAAGAAAGGCACGTGGCTTTGGAAACCCCTGGCTCATAATGGCTCTGACCGCACAATAATGCATACGCTCTCTACGTGGTGAAGGTGCCAGGATAATTTGTCGGCAACTGAGCATACTAATCAGTACATGTGAATGCCTCCTCATACAGTCCCAACCAGATCGAAAAATGTGTCACGCTCATGCTATAGTGATAGCCCAATGCTCTAAATTGTATAGCGTCAACACTGTTGAATCTATCATAATAACGGTGAAACTCGAATGATGACAGCACTCCGAGTGTAAGTGGACGGATGGCAGGGTCTCTAATCGTCAGTTACTATCTCCAGGCTCCCACCGAGATGTGATCATCTACCTCATCCAATAACTCGTCTCCTTGTTGTTTATCTCGCAATACACTCATATCTAGGAAGCGAGTCTGTCCAAACCTAACTCTCGACAATCGCTCAAACCGAGCCTGGTGCTCGGGAATAGCAAACTCTATGTGCTCTATATCAGGGGGTTGCTCTCTGGGACATTTGCCGACCGTGATCTTTGTCCTAGGTGCCATATCTACAAGAATTGAAAAGAAATCGATCAAATTGGCTCACAGGATTAGTGCAGCAGAAATCCACACTGCCGTGTGAAAATTCCACAGGCCCATGAAGATCCACGGGGCGTATACATCTTAGAATTGTTTTCTTAACTCTTTCAAAGCATGCAATAACCATCTAATTGTAGAAACAAAGCAACATTCACCATTCTAATTAAATAAAATCAATGACGAAGAGAAGAGAGGATTAAGGGTTACCGACGAGATGAAGATAAAAACTTTGAATTCAGCCAGAAAATTCAATCAAAACCCTCTAAACCAACGGTGTAAGCTTGGGAGAGTGAATACGAGTGTTCTCTAAGTGATTAGGAGTGTGAGAATGAAGAAGGACGAAAGGATTTTAAAGAAAACCTGCGGCTCTTGCGTTTCTACGCAATCACAACAGCGTGGGGAAATTACCCACTCCCGTGTGCCTCAACAGGTGAGATCCACAGGGGCAGACGCACGGCCCTGTGCGCTCTCAGGAAAACACCCTATACTTCTGTACACCTTTGCATGGGCGTGCGGAAATTACCCATGCCCGTGTGCCTGACCCATAAGGGCAGACACAAGCCCATGTGGCTTCTTTGTCCAACCAAGAAAATTCTCTAAGTGTTTTCACACGCCCGTGTGTAAATTCGACACAGGCGTGGATCATTACTGGGCAATTCACAGGGGCAGACGCACGCCCCTGTGTCTTCTCGAGATGGAGGAGAAATTCTCTACTGAGAACCACTCGGGTGTGCGGAAATTACCTACGCCCATGCGTTTGTTGACAGAATCATCCACAGGGGCGAGTCCACGCCCCTGTGTCTTCTAGGGAAAAATCTCTAAGTCTCTGCAGGAAAACACACGCCTATTTGGAAATTCAGCACAGCGTGGACCATCACAAGATCTCTCACAGGGGCGAGTCCATGCCCCTGTGCCGTCTCTGGATGAGCTCTGAACGAAAACGCAAGCCCGTGCGGAAATTTCACACGGGCGTTTGTTTTCTCTAGACACTTAGAAAACTTTTCAGGCTCTGCAAAAAATTCATGAACACAAATATACACTCAAAGCCTGCCTAACAATGGAATTTTAACAAAAGAAAACACAAAAAAAAAACACACTCAAATGGCCTAATTTCTTCGCCACACACGATTAGGACACATGATAACACCGCAATATCCATGAGAAAATTACGGTAAAAGCATCAAAGAATTAAGACACCAACACTTAAAGCCTTATTCATGCAAACACTAAATAAAAACTAGCAAAATAATAAAGACTTGGGTTGCCTCCCAAAAAGCACTTGTTTAACATCACATAGCTTAACGTACCTTGTCATACCTCACGGGGGCTCATAAATGAAGGTTTCCCTCTTACCCATGACTTGGAAGCACAATGAACATAGTCTTTTGAAGGTAGAGGAAGAGTTGCTGAGCTTCGTACCACTTAACAGGGCATCGTCAACCTTGTTATGTTCTTGTGTATTCCCAACAGCCTTGGGGCATTTCTTGTGCCGTCTCCTTGCAGGCTTTATCTTCCAGAGCACCTTTTTCATGATTCCTTGAGTTGATTGTACTTTCTCCTCTAGACCAAGCATCATTACTTCTTCATTATCCACCTCTTGGTCTAGCAACCCCTCGTATCGGTCCAGATTCAACATTTTCTACACATATTTATCAATTATCTCATCATTAGTGTCAAGAAAATATAGAGTATCTTCAAAGTCAAGAGAATGTTAGATGGCTTCAGGGAGGCGGTATGTGAGCTTATCATCTCCAACCCTCAATGTCAACTCCCTGCCGTCCATGTCAATTAATGCCTTGGAAGTGTGCAAGAATGGTCTCCCAAATATAAAAGAAACATCTACATCCTCGTTGATGTCCAACACTATGAAGTCTACAGGAAATATGTACTTGTCCACCTTGACAAGTATGTCTTCAATGATGCCCCTCGGATGTCCCACTGTTCGTTCCGCCAATTGCAATGTCATCCAGGTGAGCCTAAGCTCTCCAAATCCTAGCTTCTTGAAAAAGGTATATGGCATGACGTTGATACTATCCCCAAAGTCAGCTAATGCCATTTCTTCACCCATATTACCAATGTTGCATAGGATGATGAAGCTTCCAGGGTCTTTCTTCTTGTTTGGCATATTCTTTTACAACACCGCCGAACAAGAGACACCTAAGATCACCGATGCACTCTCCTCCAACTTCCTCTTGTTGGTCAATAAATCTTTCAAGAACTTAGCATACCGAGGTATTTGAGACAACGCCTCCACAAAAGGAATGTTGATGTGCAATTGCTTAAATAGGCCCAATAACTTCTTGTACTGCTCATCATTTTGGTCGTTCTTCAGTCTTGAAGGGTAGGGAATTCTCAGCTTGTAAGGTAGGGGTGCCACCTCGCTCTCCTTGTTTGCTCTCTCCTCAACCTCCACGACCTCGGCTGCTTCGACATTAGTCTTCTCACTTGGAAACCTACACTCAAAATCATGACCACTTCTCAAAGTGATCACCTTTACATGTTCTCTCGGATTAGTCTCAATATTACTCGGTTGGCTTCCTTGTGGTTTCTTCGATAAAGACTTCACAATTTTCCCAACTTGATTCTCTAGATTGTGTAATAAAGTGGTGTGGTTGAAGTGTAGCTTCGACCGACTGAAACTGTGTATCCGATGATTACACAAATCAGGTCAAGGCTTTCTCTAAATGCCTACTCCCGGCAACGGCGCCAAAAACTTGACAACACCCCTTGCGTGTGACCCACAAGTGCATTGGGTTTGTCAAGTAATAAATCCCAGGTTAGTGGGGCATTGTATCCACATGGAGTAGGGAGTAAAAATACTTAAAACCACATGAAAGTGAGCAATGATAGTGTTCATAAAATGTAATGAAAACAAAGATAAAAAGAAACAAGAATGAGAGGCAAAAGTAAGTGAGAGGTAAGGTAATCGATAGAAGTGGGGTACTCGGGCAATGCTCCCCCTAGGATTAATGTTTCAAGTGCAAAAACAACTATTATACTTCCTAATCAATGCTAAATAATCATGGAAATCCTTAAGCACAACGTCCCAAATCTAAGGTCAATCGTGACTAACTCTACACTATCTCCCAGTGGAGAAATCACTCAGTCTCAACACCTCACACTGTGTAAAGTTGCATGTAGTTCTAGGTAATCCAAGTGATAAACCCTCTTCCTATCTATAGACCTAACCCTTTGGTCAGGCGAAAGGGCCCTAGTCACATCTAAGCCCCTAAACACTAGAGTTCCTTCAACGCTTCACTCTGTTGCTCACGCAACTAAGTCCCAGCGGAGTTCATCCTCTAGAACTTCACTCTATTATAACCGCCAAGAACTCAAGAAAATCGAGGTAGGATAAATCACACCAGAGGAGAAAGTGGGACGCTCCGCTACAACTCGACTCACCCTCTCAACCCTCTCCAATCAAGCAATGTCTAACCCTCATATTGTGTTACTCATCTACAATGGTTACCAAGATGGACTCTCAATCCTAGTGTCACTCTAGGGTAGAAATCACACAAGCACTCAAGATTGGACACGCCCATGTGGAATTTTCACATGCTCGTGTGGAGAATCCACAAGGGCGTGTGGATGCCCGATTCCAGCCCTATTTAAAGCCAATTTTCAGCATTCTTTTCTCCATCTTTTCCCCAATTTGAGAGAGTGCTGAGGCTAGGGTTTTAAGAGGTATTGGCAAGGGATTTGGAGAGGTTATACGGCTTTGACATCACGCTCCATTTTGAAGAAGGTTAGTGGGAGAGCTTTCATCGGCACCGATCCGGCGAGGTGTATCCTAGGCCGGACAAGGGGACCTTTGGAAGAGTCGAGGCTTCTCCACAAGACCATCATCATAACAATCGAGGGGGTTTTCCATGGATTACTTGCTTTTACATTTGATTTCATTGTTGATTGTAACTAGCTCCATGGAGAGCTAAACCCCCTAGTGGGTACTTGGATTTGTCAACCCTAGGATGTATTTGTTTCATTAAACCTTTTATTATGCTTTCATTAATTGATGCTTTAATTGAGTTCCAATCTTGAATTCTTGATTGAATGAATACTCCCTTAGAGTAACACTAGGGTTGAGAGTTCTTATTGGTAACTCTTGTGAGTGAGTGACACACCACGAGAGTTAGACAAAGCTAGATTGGAGAGGGTTGAGAGGATGAGTTGAGAGGTAGCGGGGCGTCCCCTTTCGCCTTTGGTATGATTTATTCAACCTCCATTTCCTTGAGTTCTTGTGGTCATAGTAGAATGAATGTGCTAAGGGATGACTTTCCGCTGGGGCTTAATTGCAGAGGCAACGGAGTGAGGCGTTGAAGTGATTTTAGCACCTAGAATTTAATTGTTACTAAGGACCTTCCACCTGGACCAAAGGGTTAGGTATACATCTAAGAAGAGGATTTATCACTTGGAATCTCTAGAACTCATTATGATTCTGTACGAATGTGAGGCGTTGAGATTGTTCAATTTCTCCTCCGGTGTATGTATAGAGTCGGGCATGGTTGACCTTAGATTTGGGACCATGTATTGAAGGATCTCTATGACTCATTAATGCATTAGTTAGAAAGCAGAATAAAGGGTTTTGCACTTGAAACGATCGTCCTAGGCGGAACAATATCCGAGTACCCCATTTATATCGATTGCCTTACCTCCCCTTTACTTGTGCTTCTCTTTCCTGTCTCTTTTATTCTTGTTTACATTACATCTTGTTAACAAAATCATTATTCATCTTTCACTTGGTTAAGAAACAATTTAAGTATTTTTATTCTCTACTCCTTATGGATATGATACCCACTCACCTGGGTTTTCATTACTCGATAAACCCGTGCACTTGCGGGACATACCCAAGGCGTTATCAAGCTATTAGAGCGAGATGTCGCCTCACCATTCATCATGAGACCCCGGACCCCTTAGGCATCCACAGCTCCACCATCACCAATTCAGGTACAGATTGATTTACCAGCATCCGTATCATCACCTGCATCAGCAACAGCAGTAGAGAAGCCCCATCTAGACATCGATGCTTGATGCGTCTTTACTTTTCTTTGCTTTTACATTTTTGCATTCCATTTCTGTATTTTAGTTTGGAGTTGTATACTCAGAAAGGATCCTCCATCCGTGTTTATCTTTTATTTTTGTCTCAAGTTGTATTTTATTGCTCTATCTTTTATATACTCGAGTTTATTTTGTTTTCATTGAGCTTCACTGAATCTCCCCTATGTATGTGTGCAGATGGTCTTGTCAGTATGGAAATTAAGAACTAGTCATGGGCACGGCCAATGTGTTTTTACACTTGCCTGTGTTTGGTTCACCACCCGGTGGAACTCCACTCCCAAGGAATTTAGCTCCACCAAACACACTACTAGGAGTTCAGGGGAGTATTGTTTCAATTTCCCATTCCCACATATATGATTAATTGCTATACTTTTATTATACTTGCATGTGTACATTGAGGGCAATGTACATCTTAAGTGCGGGGAGAGTTTGCTTTACACATGTCCTTTATACTTATACTTTGATTGTGCATGCTCATGTAGACAATGGCTATTCACCTAACTTGCAATGATGGTATTCTTGAGTTTAGGAGAATTTTTTAACAATGAAGGTTTTCAGGCTCTAGTTTTTACTTGAATTTCTAGGAATTTTTACCCGATTGACAATTGTTGCACATCTCGCTCATTAAACTCTTTTGGAAACTCAAGTTCGATGTTAAAAGAGAAAAAAATTGTATTTGATTTATATGCATTGGTGGTGGAAAGAGCTACCACCTATGAAGTATGAAGCTACTCTCATAAGTCGGATACTAGTGATAAGTGCTTGTGTGATAAGAATGTGAATTTTCTTTCCTTATGATGAGCATTACTTTTAGCAGGTTTAAGCGCTAATACATGTGTATTTGTGTTCTTTTGTGCATGTAGGGTTGTGAAGCTAAGTATTGAGAAAAGAAGCAAAAAGTAGATCATAAACACATTATTTGGTGGAATATTAGAAGGAACAAACGCGAAGACACAAGTGGGACTCCATGGTACGTAAATGTGTGCCAACCTCCATGAATTCAAGTCATTACAATGAGTTGGAGGGGCACAAAGGTAGTCACATTTGCGTATTCCCGACTTGTGCATTGATAACAAGATCTTCACCAACGAAGCCTTTGATTGAAGAAGAGTTGTGATCTACGGCATAAACGTGTTCCCATTTATGTTGCCTCGATGAAAAGTGTGGAATTGGGAGTTTTTTGGCCGAGTATTGTAGCAGGTTACTGTAGCAAGTATTGTAGCAATTACTGTTTATAGCTGGCCAAAAATAGGATTTCTAGAGAATCCACACTAGCGTGTGGAAATTCCCCAAGCACGTGTGAAAATTCCAAAGGCCAGTGTGGGAGGTCTATAGGGGCCTGTGGATGCTCTATTCTAGCCCTATTTAAGCCGTGATTCAGCCCGATTTTGGGGATCTTTTTCCCCTCTTCTCTTCCACTTTTCTCCATCGTTTGGGAAGCCGTCGGCTATGGGTTTAGAGAGGCTTTTGGCAAGTCTTTGGAGTGGTTTGAGGGACTCGACACCACGATTTGCTTGGAAGAAGGTTATTGTGGGAGCTTTCGTCGAGCATAGATTTGGCGAGGTGTGTCCTAGGCCGGACAAGGTTACCTTTGGAGAAGACTTGGCTACTCCACTAGACCATCGACATGACTACCGAGGGGGTTTTCTTATAGGACAATTATTTTTACTTTCGATTTCATTGTTGATTATATTGTGCTCCATGGAGAGCTAAACCGCTAGTGGGTACTTGGATTTTGTAAACCCTAGGATGTTATTGTTTCAATGATATTTTATTATGCTTTCCTTAATTGATGTTTCAATTGAGTTCCAATCTTGAGTGCTTGTGTAATGATTTCTCCCCTAGAGTGACACTAGGGTTGATAGTCCATCTTGGTAACCATTATAGATGAGTGAAACACTACGAGGGTTAGACATTGCTTAATGGGAGAGGGTTGAGAGGGTGAGTCGTGAGGTAGCGGAGCGTCCCCTTTCTCCTCCGGTGTGATTTATCCTACCTCAATTTCCTTGAGTTCTTGGCGGTTACAATAGAGTGAAGTTCTAGATGATGAACTCCGCTGGGACTTAGTTGCGTGAGCAACGGAGTGAAGCATTGAAGGAACTCTAGTGTCTAAGGCTTAAATGTGATTTGGGGCCTTTCGCCTTGACCAAAGGGTTAGGTATATACATAGGAAGAGGGTTTATAACTTGGATTCCCTAGAACTCCATGTAACTTTACACAGTGTGAGGTGCTGAGACTGAGAGATTTCTTCGCCAGGACATAGTATAGAGTTTGTCACGGTTGACCTTTGATTTGGTACTGTGTGCTTAAGTATTTCCATGACTCATTGAGCATTGATTAGGAAGTATAGTAGTGGGTATTGGACTTGAAACATTAATCCTCGGGGGAGCATTGCCCGAGTACCCCACTTTCTATCGATTGCCTTACCTCTCACTTACTTTTGCCTCTCATTCTTATTTTTTTTTATCTTTGTTTTCATTACATTTTATCAGCATTATCATTGTTGACTTTCATGTGGTTATGTAGCAATTTAAGTATTTTTACTCCCTACTCCCTGTGGATACGATACCCCATAAACCCGTGTACTTGCTTGTCACACGCAAGGGCGTTGTCAAGTTTTTGGCGCCGTTACCGGGAGTAGGCCTTTAGAGATACTTTGTAGTTTGCTATCTTAGCTATTCATTCATTCTCTTTCATATCTCCTTATTCTTTCATCTTTCTGATTTGTTTGTCTTTCTTTTTTGTACAGAAAAAAATGATCAACATACCCGAATTATTTGACACAATCACAGGGATGTTTAAAAACATAGAACAGAAAGTTCAACTGTTTGCAGCATAACCCACATAGTGTTTGCCTTTGCCAGAGCACTACAATATTCACCATCCAGTAGAAGAATCAGTTGTTGAGTACATTTCCAGAATTCAGGATCAGAATGGTGAACTAGACAGTGTGTTAGATTAATTTGAGGAATCTGTATTGGCATCTATGAGTAATCACCTAGAATGAAATTTGGAGAGATTCCTTACCCGTGTGGATTCTCTGAACTTCACTTTTTCCGACTAACTGTGAATAGTACCTGCTATAGTGAATTTCTACAGCGTTTTGCTACAATAACCTGATACAATACTGCCCCAAAACATTCCCGAATCCATGCTTTCATTATGGTAATGTAAACGGGCACACGTTTATGTCGTAGATCGCTTTGCTTCTTTAATAAACAGCTTCATTGGTAAAGATCTTGCTATCAATGCACAAGCTGGGATACTTGAATGGGACTGCCCTTGTGCCCCTCCAAACCATCGTGCTAACTTGAATACAAGGAGGTTGGCACACATTCTTGCGTCTTGAACCCGACTTATGTCTTCGCGTTTGAACCTTCTTAAGATTTCCTCCAAATAGTGCGTTCACGATCTACATTAGCTTGTTTCTTTACCATTTGGCTTCACAACACTATATGCATGAAAGTAACATAAATGCACACATATTAGCGCTAAAACCCTATAAAAGTAATGCTCATCATAAGGAAAGAACACTTCGTATTCTTATCGCACAAACACTTATCAAACTCCCCCACACTTAAGCTTTTGCTTGTCCTCAAGCAAAAAATTAAAACATTGAAGTATAGACGAAGGAAATATGGAAGTGCTTGGCCTTAGGTTCACCAAAACATGCAAAGAGATCATTCTACAAGTAAGGGAAATTTTAACATTAAATACAAAAAAATCCATGCTATAGCTAAAACTTGAATAAAAACGGACAACAAATCCGAAATCATGTAAGTGTGTGTAAATTCAATCAAGTCAACCCAAGGTATACTCCTCAAAGTTCTAAGTATAAGGGAATTATTTATCTATACAAAGCAACAAAAATTAAAAAGATGGTAGTAGCTTCACACATCCTCTAAGGTAGCCTTTTCCAAAGCGGCCGCTGAGGTGGCTTTCACACTTTTGAGGTGGTAGCTCTTTCTATCGGGGTGGTATTTTTCATTCATCCTATGAGATAGTTCTTTCTCTCATTAGGGCATAACTAGTATCGGACTTTTGAGAGTAGCTTTATACTTCATAGGTGGTAGCTCTTTCCACCCAACAAGCACAACTAAATAATAAAACTATGTATATATTTTTTTTATTACAAAAGAAACAACGATTACTAGTCCCTTTAACATCAAACTTAACTTTCCAAAAGAGTTTTTAAAGAGTGAGTAGTGCAATAAGTGTCAATCGGGCAAAAATTCCTAGGAATTCTAGCAAGAACTAGAGCATGAGAACATTCAATGTTAAAAATTCTCTTAAACTGAAGAATACAATCATTGAAACTAAGGTGAACTGCCATTGGCTATATGAGCATGTATATCAATCAAAAACTAATATAAAGGGAGATGTGCATTATGAACCCCCCCCCCACCCCACACACACACACACACACTTAAGTTGTACATTATCCCCAATGTACACACGCAAGCTCACTCATAATATATCAAACAAGAATATATGTGGGAGAAACAATCAAAACAATAATCCTATGACCCCTAGTGTTGCATTTGATAGAGCTAAATCCTTGGGAGTGTTGTTCCAACGGGTTGTGAAACACACATGGCCAAGTGCCGAAACACCTTGGCCGTGTCCATGACTAGTTCTCAATTCGCACACTGACAAAACCATCTGTATGCAGACACGAGGGGGTTCAGTGAAGCTCAATAAAAACAAAAACAACTCGAGTAAATAAAGGATAAAGCAATGAATACAACTCGAAGTATCAAATCGAAAATAAACTCAAAAGGAAAGTCCTTTCTAAATATACAAGTCCAAAATGAAATGCAAAAGTAAAGAAATGAAAATGAAGTTAAGTGTCAATGTCACGCTCTGGCTCTGCTGCTCTTGCTGGGTACTCAAAAAATGCAGGAAGAGCTGGTGATGGTGATGCTGAAGGGGCTAGAGGTCTGCCAATCAATAGCTGTTGTAACACGTCAAAACGGACCACTATCTCAGTATACTGTGCTGACGTATCACCTGAATCTCGATGATCTTAGACCACAATACACTCATAGTGCTCTCAAGCCTCTCAATATGATCGTAGGCTCTGGAAAGTGTAATCATGCGCCCTGAGGTCTCGGTCGCCATCGGTGCGGAATCCTTCACTGTATCCCCTCCACCCTCGGCACTCTCAGTGGTGGATGTGGCCAAAATGTAAACTCCAGGCCCATATCTGCGCACTAATCCCATCATCCTGAGAGTATCGAGTCCAAGCGAACAAGGAATAGCTGTCTTTTCGGCATCCTGAATAGCATCCACGAGGTCCATCCCCCGAATAAGTCTAGTGATGTAGAGACCAGCAAATAATACTCCCCCTCTCCCATTCAGGCCCTGGTATCATAGGTAGTCTGCCACAACGTGCCCCAGGTGAATCGGCATGGTTCGGACCATGGAATACAAATAAAGTAACCCCTGTAGGCTCAAAACTCATGTGTTGTCGTCTCGGCCATTCACAGATCTGCTAAGGACGGTGAATAAATACCTGTAGCTCAGCCGGGATAAACATGTGGCCTTGGACACTTCCAGTTCATACTGCCCCTGTCCGCACAAGGCTTCGTAAGCTTGCGGTGGGTCATGGTGCCAAGGTAATTTGTCACCAAGTGTCTATACTCCTCAGTATCTGTATATGTCTCATCATACAAGCCTATACGAACTGACAACTCAGTGACACTCATGGTAAAATGGCGATTGAACCCTCGGAACTGTATGACATCAATGATGTCAAATCTCCCATATGGCTGCCCGAACTCAAAAGACACTAGAACCTCTAGTGCCAGTGTGCAGATAACTGGCTCTCGTATCGACAATAATCTCCTCCAGCTTGCCATGGCCAGCAGCGCGTCAATCTTCCTGGCCAACTCATCTCCTCGCTGGACCTTACTCAGCACACTCAAGTCCACGAACCGGGATTGTCCAAACCTAAGTCTCGATGGCCTCTCGAATCTAGCTTGATGCTCAGGGTTTGAGAATTCAATATGTCCCAACTCAGGTGAAGTCTCTTGAGGATGCTTACCCTTTTGCTTCTTCGAGCTCGGTGTCATACCTACGAGAAATGATGAAAAAAATGATCAAATAAGCTTAAAAAACCATACTGCAGAATTCCACACGCTTGTGGAAATTACCCATACCCGTGTAGATCTGTAGGGCATGAAAATCACATGGTCGCACGCCAATGCTCAAAAAATACAGCTTAAAACCATGGTAAAATGCTTTCTAAACATGCATAAACCACTATAAAGTGAAAATTGCATTCAACGCAAGCCTTTTGATCCACTAACAACAAGAAATGGCAAAAAAAAGAGAGAGTAAAAGGTTTACCGATGAAATGGGTATGAAAACTTCGAATTCGGTATGGAAATTGACTAGAAATCCCTCTAAAACAGTGGTGAGAGATCGGGAAATTATTTAAGAGAGGTTTTCGAGTGTCTGGAAGGGTAATGGATGAAAATTTCAACGAGATGTTTTTTTAAAGGAAAATCGTGTCTCTTAGAATTTTGCACATCCACGCGGGCGTGCGGAAATTAGCCACGCCCGTGCCTCTCCACAGGGGAGAGCCACATGGGCAGATGCACGACCCTGTGTGCTCCTAGAAAAACACACAATGTTTCTGAATGCAACCGTACGGGCGTGCAAAAATTACCCACTCCTGTGCGCCCGACCCATGGGGACAGACGCACGCCCCTGTGGACTCTCTGGCCAACCAAGAAAATTCATTAAGTGTTTCGCACGCCCGTGTGGAAATTCCGCATGAGTGAGGATTATTACTGGAAGTTCACAGGGGCAGACGCAAGCCCCTGTGTATTCTCTGGATGGAGGAGAGCTCTTCTGTAGAGATCCACACTGGCGTGCAAAAAATACCCACGCCCGTGCGTCTGTCACAGGATCGCCCACTGGGGCAAGTCCACGCCCCTGTGTGCTCTAGGGAAAAATTTCTAAGTATGTGCAGGAAGATGCACGCCCCTGTGGAAATTACCCACAGACATGCGGATATCACCAAGTCACTCACAGGGGTGAGTCCAGGCCAATATGCCTTCTCTGGACGAGCTCACAATGCAAATCTACGGGCGTGTCGAAATTTTGCACGCCCGTGCGTTTTCTCTGGATGCTATAAAAGCTCTGCAGGCTCTACGAAAAATTCCTCTCGACTATGATCGCAAGAACTCGAGGAAATGGAGGTAGGATAAATCACACCGAAGGGGAGAGGGGACGCTCCGCTACCTCTCGACTCACCCTCTCAACCCTCTCCAATCTAGCTTTGTCTAACTCTCATGGTGTGTCACTCACTCACAAGGGTTACCAATAAGAACTCTCAACCCTAGGGTCACTCTAAGGGAGTATTCATTCAATCAAGCATTCAAGATTGGAACTCAATTAAAGCATCAATTAATGAAAGCATAATAAAAGGTTTAATGAAACAAATACATCCTAGGGTTCAGAAATCCAAGTACCCACTAGGGGCTTAGCTCTCCATGGAGCTAGTTATAATCAACAATTAAATCGAATGTAAAAGCAAGTAATCCATACAAAACCCCCTCGATAGTCGTGATGATGGTCTTGTGGAGAAGCCTCGACTCTTCCAAAGATCCCTTTGTCCTGCCTAGGATACACCTCGCTGAATCGATTGCCGACGAAAGCTCTCCCACTAACCTTCTTCCAAATGGAGCACAATGTCAAAGCCATAGAACCTCTCCATATCCCTTGCTAATACCTCTCAAAACCCAAGCCGTAGCCCTCTCTCAAGTTGGGTAAAAGATGGAGAAAAAATGCAGAAATCGGGGCTGAAATCGTCTTAAATAGGGCTGGAATGGGGTATCCACATGCCCCTGTGGCTTTTCTACACGGGCCTGTGGAAATTCTGCACGGGAGTGGATAAGTTCCACACACCCTTGTGGATTCTCTGAACTTTACTTTTTCGGTCGGCTGTAAACAGTACCTGCTACAATGAATTTCTACGGTGTTTTGCTACAGTACTTGCTGTCGGCCTAAAACATTCCCGAATCCATGCTTTCATTGAGGTAACATAAACGGACACATGTTTATGTCTGTAGATCGCTTTGCTTCTTCAATAAACGGCTTCATTGGTGAAGATCTTTCAATCAATGCACAAGCCGTGATACTCGAATATAACTACCCTTGTGCCCCTCCAAACCATCGTTCTAACTTGAATACAAGGAGGTTGCCACACATTCTTGCATCTTCAACCCAACTTATGTCTTCGCGTTTGAACCTTTTCAAGATTTTCCTCCAAATAGTGCACACATATTAGCGCTAAAACCCGATAAAAGTAATGCTCATCATAAGGAAAGAACACTTCGGATTCTTATCACACAAACACTTATCATAACTGCTATAGGATGTCGAGACATGCCATTACCTCTGTGTGTTGCGCGGCCTGTGTTCGCGCGAACCTCGGCGATCTCGGTCTGTAACAACCCCATAGCACCCTCGAGCCTCTCAAAATGATCATAGGCTCGAGATGGGGAGAACATGTGCACTGGTGGCGGCTCCTATGCTACAGGGGGTGCCTCGGCCTCCGTATGCTCGGGCTGAGGCTCGAGAGCTTGTTGTGATCCCTCAGCTACATCCTCTCCACCCCTAGTTGTCTCAAAATGGGGAATGATCATCATATACAATCCTGGTCCACATCTCCGAACCATCCCCATCAATCTCATAGTGTATATGCCAAGTGGAGTCAGTACAATGCTTTCTCGGCCCCCATGATAGTGTCTAATAATCCCAACCCCATGATAAGTCTGGTAATGTATGGAACTGAGAATAGAACACCGACTCTAGCATACTAGCCTTGATGATGAAGATAATCGGCCATGATATGCCCAAGATGAATCGGCTCGCGCTGGACCATCAAAAATAAGTAAAGCAAATCCTACCAACACAAAACACCTATGCTCTCACCTCGACCACTCACTGATCTACTGAGCACTGCATGTATGTATCTATACCTCAGTCGGGACAGGCATGTGGCCTTAGACACTCCTGGCTCACACTGACCTTATCCACATAACATCCCATACACTCTCTGAGGAGTTAAGCTATCAGGATAATCAGTCGGTAAGCGCCTGTACTCCTTCATGTCAGTAAAAGCCTCATCATATAATCCCATGTAGATCAAAAACTATGTAACACTCATACTGTAATAATGTCCAAATGCTAGGAACTGCACGGTGTCAACACTATCGAATCTCGAATATGACTGGTCGAACTGAAAAGACTCTAGAACCTCGAGCGTCAATGCACGGAAAGCTGGCTCTCGAATCTATAATAACCTCCTCTAGCTTCCTACAGCCAACAGCTCCTAGACCTCAGCGTCTAGTTCGTCGCTTCATTGTACCTCTCTCAGTGCACTCAAATCTAAATACCACGACTATCCAAACCTAAGCTTCGATAGCCACTCAAATTGGACATGGTGCCCGGGAATAGCGAATCCCAAATCCTCCAGCTCAGGAGATGGCTCACGTGGGCTCTTGTTAGCTTGCTTCTTCGACCGAGGTGCCATATCTGCAAAAATTGAATAAGAATCGACATGCCCATGAGGATTCGCGAGACGTGAAAACCGCACGGCCGTATACCAAAATTCCGAAAATACACCACAACTTCATCTCTAAACTTATTCTAAGCATGCATGGAACATCTATTTATAGAAGCGAAGCAACATTCACCATTTTAACCAATTAAAATCAAGTATGGCAAAGAAATGAGAGAATGAAAGTTTACATATGAGAAGGAGATGAAAACTCTTAAAATCGGCCGGAAAAATCACGGAAAACCTTGCTAAATCGACGGTGAAAGATCAAGGGAATGAAAAAGTGTATTCTCTAAGCGATTGGGGGTGTGAAGATGAAGACACGTGAAGTGATTTTAAGGAAAACCAGGATCTCTTGGAATTCTGCACATCCACACGAGCGTGTGGAAATTACCCACACCTGTGCAACTCCACAGGAGGGCTTCACAGGGGCAGACGCATGCCCTTGTGCGCTCTCGGGATAGCACACTTTGTCTCTGAATGCATCCACATGGGCGTATGGAAATTCCCCATGCCCGTGTGCCCGACCCACAAGGGAACCCACATGCCCTTGTGGCTTCTCTATCCATCAAAGAAAATTCTCTAAGTGTTCCACATGCCCCTGTGAAAATTCCACATGGGTGTGTGGAACTTTCATAGGGTTACTTACAGGGATACTCATACGCCCCTGTGTCTTCTTGGGATGGATGAAAACTCTCTGCAAAGATCCACATGTGTGTGTGAAATTTACCCACGCCCGTATATTAGTCACAGGGTTAGAACAATGGCAGACGCACGCCCTTGTGTCTTCTCGGGATAAATCTCTATGTCTTTGTAGAGAAACACACGCCCTTGTGGAATTACCACACGGGCATGTGACCATTACAAGGTCATTCACAGGGGCAAACGCACGCCCGTGTGTCCTCTCGGGATGAGCTCTGAACGAAAAACACACGCCCGTGTGGGAATTCCACGCGGTCGTGTGCCTTCTCTAGTTAACTTTGAAAAATCTACAAGCTCTGCAGAAAATTCATGAACATGTATACACACTCAGAGCCTGCCATATAATGCAACATTAACAAGAGAAATCATTTAAAACATGCTCAAACGACCAAGAACTTTGCCACACATATTAAAGCACACGATAACACCGAATAATCCATGAGAAAAATCATAGCAATAGCATCTAAAAGATCAAGACACCAACACTCAAGGCTTATTCATGAAAACACTAAACTAAGAACTAGAAAACAATAAAGACTTGGGTTGCCTCCCAAGAAGCTCTTGTTTAAGTTCACTTAGCTTGATGTACCTTGCCTTACCTCACGGGGACTCATAGATGAAGGTTTCTCTCTTACCCATGACCTGAAAACATGATGAACAAAGTCTCTTGAAGGTAGAGGGGGAGTTATCAAGCTTGTTACCACATGAGGGTTCGTCACCCTTGTTCCGTTCTTTTGCATCCCCAATAGACTTGGGGCATTTCTTGTGGCTTCTCCTTGCTCTCTTTATCTTCTGAAGCATCTTCATCACAATCCCCAGGGTAGAAGGTACTTTCTCCCCTAGACTAAGTATCATTACTTCTTACTCCTCCACTTCTTGGTCTGTCAACCCCTTGTACCGGTCTGGATTCAACATTTCCTGCACTTATTCATCGATTAGTTATCAGTAGTGTTAAGAAAGTAGAGAGTATCATCAAAGTCAAGAGAATGTCGCATAGCTTCGATGAGGCGGTAGGTCAATTTGTTGTCGCCCACCCTCAGTGTTAACTCCCCACCATCCATGTCGATTGGTGCCTTGGAAGTGCGTAAGAATGGCCTTCCAAGTATCAAACAAACATCAGGATCCTCATCGATGTCCAATACTACGAAGTCTACAAGAAATATATACTTGTCAACTTTGACAAGCATGTCTTCAATGATGCCCCTCGGAAGTCTCACCGTTCGGATTGCCAATTGTAATATCATCTGAGTGGGCCTACGCTCTCCCAAGCCTAGCTTCTGAAAAAAAAGAATATGGCATGACGTTGATACTAGCCCCTAAATCCTCCAATGTCATCTCTTCACCTAAATTGCCGATGTTGCACGGAATGATGAAGCTTTCGAGGTCTTTCTTCTTATTTGGCATAATCTTTTGCAACACCACCGAACAAGAGGCATCTAGGATCACCGATGCACTCTCTTCTAACTTCCTCTTGTTGGTCAAAAGATCTTTCAAGAACTTAACATACCGAGCTATTTGAGACAACGCCTCCACAAAAGGAATGTTGATGTGCAATTGCTTGAATAGACCCAAGAACTTCTTGTATTACTCATCATTTTGGTCGTTCTTCAATCTTGAAGGATAAGGGATTCTTGGCTTTTAAGGTGGGTGTGCCACCTCCTTCTCCTTGTTTGCTTTTTGCTTAACCTCCATGACCTCGGGTGCTTCAACATTGGTCTTCTCACTTGGAAGCCTACCCTCGACCTCATGACCACTTCTCAAAGTGATCATCTTCACATGTTCTCGTGGATTCGTCTCGGTGATACTCGGCAAGCTTCCTTGTGGTCTCTTCGATAGAGACTTCACAATTTGCTCCACTTGAATATCTAAATTATGCAATGAAGTAGTGTGGTTGCGAAGTGTAGCCTTGACCGATTAAATCTGTGTATCCAGTAATTGCACAAATCTGGTCAAGGCTTTCTATAAGTCAGTCATCCGGGTCTCCAAGCCTGAAACTCTATTCTCCAGGTTTGGGGCTTGTTATTGTTGAAAACCCGATGGTGCTATGGCCTTTTGCTACCGTTGGTTACTCCATAAGAAATTTGGGTGGTTCCTTCACCCTTGGTTGTAGGTGTTGCTATAAGTATTACCTTGTACTTTTCCCGAATTACCTACAAAGTCTACTTGTTCAGTCGGGGCTAAAGTAGCAATCGAAATATGACAATCAGACGGCATATGTGAACCCCCACAACCATCACAACTCATGATAGCGTCCACCATCAGTGAAGTCAATATATCCAATTTCTTGCTCAATACCTCTTCTTGGGCTGCCAAAGATATAACCGCATCGATCTCATGGAGTCCGGCAACTTTCTTTATTTCCCTTGCATTCCATTGGTAGCTATTTATGTCAATTTCTTCTACCAACTATCGGGCTTCATCAGGGGTCTTGCTCCCTATTGTACCCCCTACGGTGGCATTTAGAAGTTGTCTTGTACTTGGATTCAACTCGTTGTAAAAATTTTAAATGATCATCTATTCGGGAAATCCATGTTGTGGACACTTCCGCAAGAGATCATTGAATCGCTCCTACGTCTCAAACAAGGATTCAAACTCCATTTCAACAAACGACGATATCTCATTACGAAGCTTTGCTGACTTTCCCGGACGGAAGTATCTTGCAAGGAAAGCTTCGACCATCTCATTCCAAGTCGTGAAGGATGCTTTTGGCAAGGAATAAAGCCACTGTTTGGGCTCTTTCTTTGAGAGAGAATGGGAAAGCCCTCAATCTGATAGCATCATCCGAAACTCCGTTGATCTTTTGCATGTCACAAACTTCCAAGAATTTTTTGATGTGATTGTTTGGATCCTCATAGGCCAAACCATTGCACTGAGCTGACTACTAAATCATCTAGATGAATGTCAGCTTTAGCTCAAAATTTGGAGCTATAATCGGGGGTCGCACTATACTAGATTGTGTGCCCAAAACTGAGGGTCTGGTATAGTCAGAAAGTGTTCTCTGCTGTTCATTTAGCTCTGCCATATTGTCTGACCCTTCAACTTCTATTTCAACTTGATTGGACGGTTCTTGCATAGGTTCTTTACCCCTTCTTCTGAGTGTATGTTTAAGTTCAGGATCACCTTCAATGAATATCAAAGGGTTCCCTCGGTTCATAACCTGGAGCTACACCAAAAGAAAGAAAACAAATCAAAACGATGATAGAATAAGGAGATGTGAAATAGGATGAATGAATGAATAGCTAAGATAGCAAAGTGCAAAGTATCTCTAAACGCCTACTCACCGGCAATGGTGCCAAAAACTTGACACACACCTTGTGTGTGACCCACAAGTACAAGGGTTTATAGAAGTAATAAATCCCAGGTGAGTGGGTATCATATTCACAGGGAGTAGGGAATAAAAACACCAAGATTGCTACTTAACCAAGCGAAGATGAAATAATGATTGTTTTGATAAGATGTAATGTAGACAAAAATAAAAGAAATAAGAAAGAGAGGCACAAATACGGGAGAGGAAAGGCAATCGATATGAAGTGGAGTACTCGAATATTATTCCAAATATGATTATCCCTTCAAGTGCAAAACCAACTATTATGCTTCCTAACTAATGCTTAATGGGTTGTGGACATCCTAAGATACACGGTCCCAAACCTAAGGTCAACCATGACTAACTCTACACTATGCCCCGTCGGAGAAATTGATTAGTCTCAACACCTCACACTGTGCAAAGTTGCAAGATACTCTAGGAATTCCAAGTGATAAACCCTATTCCTATATGTAGACCTAACCCTTTGGTCTAGGCGAAAGGCCCTTACTCACAATTAAGCCCCAGATACTAAGGATTACTTCAACGCTTCACTCTGTTGCTCGCGCAGTTAAGCCCCAGCGGAGTTTCTCTCTTAGTACTTCACTCTATTGTGACCACAAAGAACTCTAGAAAATGGAGTTAGAATAAATCACACTGGACGAGAAAGGGGACGCTCCGCTAGCTCTCGACTCACCCTCTCGACTTTCTCCAATCTAGCTTTGTCTAACCATCATGGTGTGTCACTCACTCACAAGGATTACCAATGTGAACTCTCAATCCTAGTGTCACTCTAAGGGAGAAATTATTCAACAAGCATTCAAGATTGGAACTCAATTAAAACATCAATTAAGGAAAGCATAATAAAAGGTTAATGAAACAAATACATCCTAGGGTTCACAAATCCAAGTAACCACTAGGGGTTTAGCTCTCCATGGGCCAAGATACGATCAATAGTAAAATCAAAAGTAAAAACAAGTAATCCATAGGAAAACCCACTCGGTAGTCATGTCGATGGTCCTGTGGAGTAGCCTCGTTCTCTCCAAAGGTCCCCTCGCCAAGCCTAGGGCACACCTCACCGATCGGTGCCGATGAAAGCTCCCCCAATATCTATCTTCTAAGAGAAACGTGGTGTCGAAGCTATAGAACCACTCCAAAAGCCTTGCAAATACCTCTATAAACCCTAGCCGCAAGTCTCTCAAGAGTTGGAGAAAAAGATAGAAAGAAGAATCCTCAAATCGAGCTGGATCGCGGCTTTAAATAGGCTGGAATCGGGCATCCACATGGCCCTGTAGATTTTCCACACTCCCTTTTGGAAATTCCACAAGGGCATGTGGATTCTCTGGAATTCTGATTTTCTGCGAGCTATAAACAGTAACTGCTACATTGCTTGCTACAGTGCCCGATCAAAAACATTCCCGTTTCACACTTTTCATTGTGGTAACATAAACGGGCAGACATTTATACCGTAGATCGTGTTGCTTCTTCAATAAAAGGCCTTATTGGTGAAGATCTTGATATCATTTGCACAAAAGGAAATGTGACTGCCTTCGTGCCCCTCCAACTCATTGTAATTGCTTGAATACATGGAGGTTGGCACAAATTCTCATATCTTTGAGCCCAACTTATGTCTTCGCATTTGTTCCTTCCATGATTTCATCAAATAGTGCATTTACGATCTACAATGGCTTCTTTCTTACATATTTGGCTCCACAACCCTATATGCACCAAAAGTAACACAAATAGACATATATTAGCGCTAAAACCTAATGAAAGTAATGCTCAACGCAAGGAAAGAATACTTTGTATTACTAATACACAAGCACTTATCATGGAGGCACACGAGAGTGTGTAATTTCCACATACCCGTGTGGATGTACTTAACACAAAATGCCGCAATTTCTCTTTATAAATCACTTGCACCTTTTCATTTTCACACTCCCAAACACTCAAAGAACACATCTTTGCACTCTCCCGACCTCTCACCATCGTTTTAGAGGGATTTTACTCTTGTTTTCCGGCTGATTTCAAGGTTTCCATCTCATCTTGTCGGTAAACCCTCATTAATTCTTTTTCTTCACCATACTTGATTTTATTCGATTAAATCTGGTGATGTGCTTTGTTTTTGATGTTTAAATGATGGATGTATGTTTTAGAAGAATTTTAGAATGAATGTGGGATGTATTTTTGAGTTTTTAGCACAAGGACCGTGCGGTTTTCATGCCCCGTGAATCCACATGGGCGTGTGGAATTTCCACGCAACCGTGTGGATTCCTGTAGTATGGTTTTGTGAATGAATTTGATAGATTTCTATTCAATACTTGGAGGTATGTCTCCTAGAACAAAGAAAGCGGCCGGCAAGCATCCCAGAGAGCATTCTCCTACGCGGGACACATATAGTTTGTTGTTCCCAAGCACAATGCTCGTTTTGAGCGTCTCTCAAAGCTTAAGTTTTGTTAGACACAGAACCGGATCTGGGTGCTGTGTGAGAGATACAGTCGGCCGATGATATGGCGAATGAGGTCAAGCTATTGCTTTCTGTTAGGAGTTGGCGCCGTCTGTTGCTGATTCGGGAGGAGGCCATTCGTATGCTAACACTGGAAGTACTTGCATCCTTTTGAGTTTGACAGATCGTATTCCAGTTTTGACAGTGTTGACGTCATACAGTTCAAAGCGTTGGGGCATTGACAACACCCTTGCCTATGACCCACAAATGCACCGGTTTGTCGAAATAATAAATCCCAGGTGAGTGGGGATATCGTATCCACAGGGAGTAGGGAATAAAAATACTAAGATTACCACTTAACCAAGTGAATATGAACAATGATTATGTTGATGAATTGTAATGTAAACATAAATGAAAGAAACAAGAATGAGAGGTACAAATAAGTGAGAGGAAGGGCAATCGATAGAAGTGGGGTACTCGGACAATGCTCCCCTTAGGACTAATGTTTTAAGTGAAAGGCCAACTATTATGTCTCCTAATTGATGCTTAATGAGTCGTGGACATCCTTGAATACACGGTCCCAAACCTAAGGTCAACCATGACTAACTCTACACTATGCCCCGGCGGAGAAATCAAATAGTCTCAACACCTCACACTATGTAAAGTTGCAAGACGCTCTAGGGATTTTAGGTGATAAACCCTATTCCTATATGTAGATCTAACCCTTTGGTCCAGGCGAAAGATCCCTAGTCACAATTAAGCCCCAGGTGCTAATGTCACTTCAACGCTTCACTCTGTTACTCACGTAACTAAGCCCCAGTGGAGTTTCATCCCTTAGCTCTTCACTCTACTATGACCGCAAAGAACTCTTGGAACATGGAGGTAGGATAAATCACATCGGAAGGGAAAGGGGACGCTCTGCTACCTCTAGACTCATCCTTTCGACCAACCTTGTTTTGTCTAACCCTCATGGTGTGTCACTCATCCACAAAGATTACCAAGATGGTCTCTTAACCCTAGTGTCACTCTAAAGGAAAAATCATTCAACAAGCATTCAAGATTAGAACTCAATTAGAGACATCAATTAAGGAAAGCATAATAAATGGTCAATGAAATAAAAACATCCTAGGGTTTACAAAATCCAAGTACCCACTAGGGGGTTTAGCTCTCCATGAAGCAAGATACAATCAATAATGAATTCAAAAGTAAAAACAAGTAATCCATAGGAAAACCCCCTCGGCATTCGTGTCGATGGTCTTGTGGAGTAGCTTTTTTTTCTCCAAAGGTCCCCTTGTCCGGCCTAGGGCACACCTCGCTAGATTGGTGCCGACAAAGGCTCCCCCAATAACCTTCTTCCAACAGAAGCGTGGTGTCAAATCCATAGGACCACTCCAAAGACTTGCCAAAAGCCTCTCTAAACCCTAGTTGATAACCTCCCAAAAGATGGAGAAAAGTTGGAAAGAAAGATGAAAGATGGCCCCAAAAATCAGGCTGAATCGCGGCTTAAATAGGGCTGGAATCGGGCATCCACACGGGCCTATAGAATTTCCACACGCCTGTGTGGATTCTCTGAAATCCTGATTTTTGGCCAGTTGTGAACAGTAACTACTACAGTGCTTTACTGCATTGCCTGCTGCAGTAACCCGCCAAAACACTCCCGATTCCATACTTTTCATAGAGGTAACATAAACGGGCACACGTCTATGCCGTAGATCGCGACGCTTCTTCAATAAAAAAACCTCATTGCTGAAGATCTTGCTATCAATACAAAAGTAGGGATACGCAAATGTGACTACCTTCTTGCCCCTCCAACTCATTGTAATTGCATGAATATATGGAGGTTGGCACACATTCACGTATCTTCGAACCTAACTTGTGTCTTCACGTTTGTTCCTTCCAAGATTACACCAAATAGTGCATTCACGATCTACTTGGGCTTCTTTTCTTAATACTTAGCTTCACAAACCTACATGCACGAAAGTATCACAAATACACATGTATTAGCGCTAAAACCTGATAAAAGTAATGCTCATCATAAGAAAAAAATACTTCATATTACTAATACACAAGCACTTATCAGGCATCACTATAGTATGAGCGTCACACAGTTCTCGATTCGGTTGGGATTATACAATGAGGACTTTACTTCCACAATGGAGTACGAGCAGCTTTCTACATATTACCCAGGTAGCTTGACTCCTCAGCACGTGTATCGAGTATTATGTGACCGTGGTTAGTATGAGCCAGGGATGTCAAAGGTGACTTGTCTATCTCGGCCGAGATACATATATATTCACGCTTTCCTGAGCAAATCAATGAACGGTTGCGGCAACAGTACAGGAGTGTTGAGCAGACAGGAGCTTCTATACTTATACTCCATGGTACAGAGCGTTCCTCTTCACTTGGGACGCATCCTAGCAGAGTACTTGTGGCACCAGGGACAGTATGCCAGGATCGGTGTTCTCTTCTCTGGCCTATACATCACTAGGCTCATCATTGGGATGGGTCTACTAGACACTATCAGTGGAACAGAGAAGATGATTGTACCTGCACCCCTCTGCTTAAAGACTATGCGTCTGATGGGGATGATCAGACGATACAGAGATGGGGTGTATGTGATGAACATGCCCCCACCAGAGCCAGCCAAAGTTGAGGGAGAGGCAGCAAAGGGTTCTCAGCCTGTGCTTGAGCCACAACGAGAGCAGTATCAGACAAAGGCACCCCCTACAGCGCAGAAGCCCCACAAGTTAGGATATTCTCTCCGACTCAAGCCCATGATCGATTTGAAAGGCTCGAGTGTGCTATAGGGAAATTACAGGCAGATTTGGCTAAGGTTCGTGCCACATAGGTCGTGAACTATACTAAGGTGATGGTGCGTCTCGACATATTTGATAAGTGTCTAAATGCAAGTGTTTTCATATATATATCGTATTCACTTTGCATGTATTTTGTGTGGTTTGATGCCCATTTTATGCTTAATCATCTACTATTTGCTTTGTAGGGCATAAGGAAGCCATGGAGAACAAGAAGATATCATTTGGGTGAAAAGCGAAGAAAACAAGAATTTGATACTACCCCCATACTACCCAGTATGAGGGCCGTATGCACTGTAACAGCGGAATGATTCAGAGTGTCTGCGATTTCAGATTTCCATACTACCCAGTATACGGGGCCATATAGAGGTCATATACACCTCGCATGGAATGTAAATCTAGGGTTTTTGAGTGCTATACGACCCCCCCCTGCGACCCGTATGACCCGTGGGGTATATATACTGACTTTTAGGGCAGAAAAAGGACTTTTTGGCTAGACTTTTTGCTGGCCATATTTTGGGAGACACTTGAGAGGCTTGTGGCGACCTTGGGGAGGAGAAGAAGGGCAAGGAAGCTAGAAGATCATTGACAAGGTCCCCTTGCTTATATCCCGCAAGTGCACGGGTTTGTCGAAGTAATAATCCCGGATGAGCGGGGTCGAATCCACAGGGAGTAGGGAGTAAAGACACTTAATTCGATTCTTAGCTATGTGGAGTATCAACAATGATAAGTGTGGTAATGATTCAATTCTCAGAAATTAAAAGCAACAAGTAAGAGAGCAAAAGTAAGGAGGAGGCAAGGCAATCGATAAAGATGGGGTACTCGGATGATGCTTCATCTAGGATAATCGCTTCAAGTGCAAGAACTCTCTATTATGCTTCCTAATCAATGCAATGGTGAGTCGTGGAAATCCTTACATACATAGTCCCAAATCTAAGGTCAACTATGCCTAACTCTATACATGTCCCGGAGGAGAAATCGAACAATCTCAACACCTCGACTTTTCGCATAGAGTTGCAATGAGCTCTAGGGATTCCAAGTGATAAATCTCTTCCTAGATTTAGACCTAACCCTTTGGTCAAGCCGGAAGATCCCTAGCTACAATTAAGCCCTAGATACTAAGATCACCTCAACGCTTCACTCCATTGCACGCGCAACTAGGCCCCAGCGGAGGTTCATCCCTTAGACCATTCACTCTATTATGGCCGCAAAGAACTCGAGCAACGGAGGTAGAATCTATCACGTCAGAGGGGAAAGGGGACGCTCCTGTACCTCTCGACTCACCCTCTCAACCCTCTCCAACCTAGCTTTGTCTAACGCTCGTGGTGTGTCACTCACTCACAAGGTTACCAACAAGAACTCTCAACCCTAGTGTCACTCTAGGGGAAATGTTCATACAATCAAGCATTCAAGGTTGGAACTCACAATAAACATCAATTTATTGAAAGCATAATAAAGAAGTTCAAAGAAACGAATACATCCTATGGTTCAAAATCACCCTAGTACCCACTAGGGATTTAGCTCTCCATGGAGCTAAGTACAATCAAAGAAATTGAATGTAAAAGCAATGAATCCATAAAGAAACCCCCTCGATGGTCGTGTCGATGGTCTTGTGGAAAGTCCTCTACTCGTCGTCCAAGGATTCCTTCGTCCGGTATAGGATACGCCTCGATCGAAGCTCCCCTACCAACCTTCTTCCTAATGGAATCACGATGTCGGAGCCGTAGAACCTCTCCAAAACCTTGGCCAATACCCCTCAAAACCTTAGCCAAAGCCCTCTCGCAAGTTGGGGAAAAGATCGAGAAAAGAATACCAAAATCGGGGCTGAATCAGCTTTAAATAGGGCTGGAATCTGGCAACTCCACGGGCGTTGATGATACACGCGCACTTGCAGAATTTCCACACGGGCATGGATAAATTCCGCACGCCCGTGTGGATTCTCTGTTTCTCTGATTTCTCGGCCGGCTGTGAACAGTGCTGCTGCAGTGTTTCTGCATTTCTCTGCTTCAATCTTTGACCTGAATAACTTCCAAATTCCATACTTTCATCGGGGTAACGCAAACGGGCACACATTCACGTCTTGAATCACTTGCTTCTTCAATGATATACATGTTGGTGGGGTTCTTGTTCTTATATGCATAGGTCGGAATGCTCGAGTGTGACTACCTTTGTGCCCCTCCAAATGGATGTGCTCACTCGAATGCAAGGAGGTTGGCACACACTCTAGCATCTTACACCTGTCCTATGTCTTCGTGTTTGAAATTTAGCAAGATCTCCTACAAAATAAGTGCATTATGATCCACATTGGCCTATTTCCTTCATACTCGGCCTCACAGCCCTACCTGCGTAAAAGTAACATAAAAACACACATATTAATGTAAAAACCTGAGAAAAGTAATGCTCAACATAAGGAATGAACGCTTAGCATTCATATCGCACAAGCACTTATCAATCATCCAAGCCCAAGGTCCAAGACTCTCAAGGCAAGAAGGCAACTTCATCCAAGGGGAGATCTACCACGATTTGAAGGAAGGAGACCCGTGGCTAGAGGAAGTGTCATTGGGCACTCCTTTGGCGGAGAAAGCGTCATTCGGCATATTCTTCACCTTTTCCTCCACCATTTCATCTAGGGAGTGTCATTTATGCTTTTGTTTCATGTTTTGCTTGTTTGTATTGCTTGTTGTGGGATGATGACACACTAGACCTCCAAGCCCACCGAGTGTTGGTGAACCTTGGGGGGTTTTATCATGTATGTTGGATGATAACTTGTTAATTCCATGTTTGGGTAATTTTGAGATTTAATCCATTGTTTTCATGCTAAGTGCTACACTAAGGAGAAATCCGTAGCTCTTTTATGAGTGATGCATGTAGATGTGACTTGCTCGCATGTATTAGATCATGAATGGATTAGAAGGGGATACTTGTATCATCACGCCGAGAAATCGGGTGTTTGGTATCCCTCCATGTAGGTTTAATCCGAAGAAGAGTAGGTTTACTCCTAAGTGAGATTTCCTCGTACTTAATGCAATCATAGGGATATGGATTTGGGAGAAATTCCTATCTATGTTCGTATGGGATTAGGGTTCAATCACCGAGAAATTAGGGTTGTTCTAATCTTGGAATCTCATCGTCCATTTTAACCTTGCATCTTTAGATCATCATCCATGTTGCATGATAACCCCTCAAGGGGATCCACATCCATAGGCCTTTGTATTTCATTGATTCTCTTGCTTGCTCATTGCTTGTTCTCTCTAATTTGTTGGCAAATATCGTTTTAGCTTTAATTACATTTAGTAGAGTAAAATCCATCGCTTGAGATCTTAGGCTAGATAATAGCTCAAGAAGGAGTAATAAGAGATCCTTAGCCCCGTGGAATACGATCCTCGTGTCTTCACATGAGGTATTACTTGGTGATCCCGTACACTTGCGGGGAAGCAATCAACTTTTTGGCGCCGTTGCCGGGGAACTTTAAGGAATTCTAGAAAACTTTTAGATTATTACTCTAGCCATTTCATTCTTTACTCAAATTTTTTTTTCGTTATTTTTCTTTTCCTTTAATCTTAAATTTCTATCATCTTTCTCAGTTTTGCAAGGTACTATGCATGACACGCTCAAATCCATCGACATTGATTACACAGGATAGTGAAATTGAAAGAACTTTGCATCGGAGATTGAGAGAGGTTGGTGAAGGATCGGGTACGCAGAACATTGAAATTGACGATAGAGAGTCTTCAATCATGGCCGAAGAGCGACACACTCTATCCGAATATGAAAGACCCCAATTCACGGGAGATGAGTTTAGTGTTCAAGAACCGACCGTGGCATCCAACAACTTTGAAATTAAACGCGAGTACAATCGGCATTGTCCAGAACTCGGTTCAATTTAATGGTCTAGCAAATGAAGATGCACATGACCACCTTTCCCGGTTCCTATAAATTTGCTCTACATTCAAGATTAATGGGGTGTCCGACGATGCAATCTGTTTGAGACTATTTCCATTCAGTTTGAGAGATGGAGCTTATCGTTGGCTTACATCATTGTCTCCGTGGTCTATTAAAACATGGAAGGATATGGTTGAGAAGTTCCTTGGGAGATACTTTCCGCCAAGCAAAGCGGCGAAGTCAAGGGAACCCGTATAGCTCAACTTACAATCCAGGGTGGAAAAACCACCCAAATTTTTCATGGAACCAAGGCCAACAACAACAAAGAGGTACACCATCTCAATGATCTCAATTTCAACAACCAGTCTTTGAGAGGAAGTTTTCTACTGAAGAGGTCCTTGCCAAGTTCATGCTCAGTACCAATGACAGGTTCAATAGTCTAACTAGTAGCATGGATGCACAATTTGGCAAGGTGAATTCTCAACTCACTCAGCACGCCGAACAGTTCAGTGAGATAGGTTTCGTTTTGAGAAACCTCCAAGCTTCTGTGAAATCTCTTGAGTATCAAGTGGGGGAACTCGGGAAGGCACACTCTGAACGTCTTCTAGATTGTCTTACAAGCAACTTGGAAGACAATCCAAGGGAGCAATTAAAGGCCATTGCTCTTAGAAGCTGGAGGCAAGTGGAGACAAGGGTTGAGGTTGACCCAAGTGTCAAGAAAAGTGGGGTAGCCTCCGGGGAAGACCCCAAGCTAGTTGAAGAAAATAGTGAAGACAAAAAATAGGGAAGAAATGACAAGTTCCACCAACAAGGACCAACAAAATCATCCGAGTATAAACCTCCAATCCCTTATCCAACCAGATTAAAGCATGAGAAGGAGGATGTTCACTTCAAAAAATTCATGAACATCTTCAAACAACTCCATTTGAACATCCCAATAGTTGAAGTGTTGACTCAAATGCCGAAATATGCCAAGTTTTTAAAAGAGCTCCTTACGAACAAGAGAAAGTTGGAGGAAGAGACCATGGTTGCACTTACGGGGAATTGCTCTGCCATCCTAGAAAAGAAGCTCCCACAAAAGTTGAAAGATCCGAGAAGCTTCATTATCCCATGCATGCTTGAAGGTGGAATCCAAGAAAATGCTCTAGCAGATTCGGGGGCTAGCATAAACATCATGCCCTACACCATGTATTTGAAACTTGGCTTGGATGAGCTGAGGCCCATGAGGATGACCTTACAATTGGCAGATCGATCAACAATAAAACCTCTTGGGATTGTTGAAGATGTAATTGTCCGAGTGGACAAATTTGTTTTTCCCGTGGATTTTGTCATCATGGACATAGATGAAGATGTGGAGATACCACTGATTCTTGGCCTACCTTGACTTGAAAGGAGGAAAGTTAACGTTAAGAATCGGAGAAGAGGAAGTGGTGTACACTTTGCCGGCTGCCATGAAACATTCCTTAGATCATGATGACACACTTTACTTCATTGATGAAACTGATAGATTGATTTCTGATTGTGTGCAGGAGATGCTCTCTATAAATCCTTTGGATGAATACTTGGGAGAGTTGGAGAATGAAGAACAAGGAGAAACCTCACCAACATCCTCAAATTCATAACTTCAAAGCAACCAAAGAGAGGGTGTCCTGCACTAATGCTTAGGAAAAAAAGAGAAAAAAAGAGTCATTTGTCAAGAAGATGTGGAGGGAGATTTATGGGAGAAAAAAGAAAGGTACCAAGATTCATCACCCCACATCTCAAGGAGGAAAGGTAAATTATTCACCCCTCTCTACTCATGAGCAATTCGAGGTCTTTTCAATGTTGTCACTAAATTTACCGGGAAGAAGCAACACTACAAAGGAAATCGGGGGTGGTTTCAAACTCTTTGAGCCCCCATGAGGTAAGAAATGAGGAACGTCAGGCTCGTGACGTTAAACAAGTGCTTCTTGGGAGGCAACCCAAGTGTTCGGTGGTGTTTTCTTACATTTTTCGTATTCTAGGTCTTAGTTCATTCCAATTTTTGTATTTCTTAGGTTTGTTTGTTTTTTGAATAAGTTCATGCTCACACACTTGGCACATTGTTCTCATCGTTTTAATTGTTGTGTATTTGTGCAACTTCTTGAGAAACTCATGTTTAGGTGGCATTTCATGTGCAAGATCGTCATTTCATTCATTTCATTCATTTTCGGAGAAGTCTTCGAGCTTGCTATATCAATTTTTACATCATCTGTAGTAGGTTTTCGAAGTGTGGAATGCTTTTAAAAGGTATACTGCCACACTGGGCCGTATGGGGGTCGTCTGAGATGAATACAGTGTAATTCATAGGCTCTGTGCCATCTCAGACGGGTCCCCAGACGGCCCCCATACGGGGCCGTCTGTTATGGATTCGGAGGCTCGGCCGAGAGAGTATCTCTTGGCCCATACGGCCCCCATACGGCCCCCATACGGGGCCATAGGGGGAGCCATATGGGGTGGGCCTGCCCCTTATTTGCCCCTCTTTTCTCTCTTTCTTCCATTATCTTCTTTTCTCTCTTTTGCCACCGAATTTCTCTCTTCTTTCTCACTCATTTCTTGGCCAAATCTCCTCATTTTTTCTCCTAAATCTTCTTCTCATCCATTTGAGACATCGATCTAGTGGTTTTCCCCGAGTTTAAAGCTTGTGTTCTCAAGATTTCGTCGGTATGCTTTTTCTATGCCCTAGTTTTATCTTTCTCATTTCTTGGGCATTCTTGGAGATTTTGTGTGGGATTTCTTTAGCATTTTGCTTGGGTTGAATGATGTGAATGTCATGGATGAATTTTCCTTCAAATTTATGTAAAAAATTTTGATGCTTTGAATATAGGGGAGACTCTTGCCGCATGAATAGTGACCATACGGCCCCCATACGGCCGTATGACCCCAAAAATTTCGATTTTTCATTTGCTTCCTCTATCTCTAGCATTTTATTTTGATTTATCTTGTATCCCTATGAGCTTGAACAAAGTTTATCTTCATTGTAGGGATGCCTAACACAAAACGGCTTGCCTCCAAGCACCCAAGAACCACTGGGCCCTCCTCTACACCCGATGAGCCCGTCTTCAAGTTATCCCATCATCGAGAGAGATATGATCGATTGAAAACAAAACCATTTGGAACATTGTGCTACCTTGATTGGGGACTTGTGGAGAACCTTGGGATTACAAGTCAAGTAAGGGAATGGCTATCAAAAAATTGTTGGGACAAACTTTTTACCATAAACGAGCCAACCTTTCATCAGTTAACCTTGGAGGTTTTGAGTACATTTGAGGCACAACAAGATGGAGAATCCGTGTGGAATAGGAAGATCATCACCATCCATTTTCAAGCTTTTGGATGGAAATGTACTATGCACCACTTGGACTTTGCCAAGTACTTGGGGATCTATGATGATGAGTTTATCAACTCCATGCTTGGTAAACATCTTAAGCTTGATTTCCTGATTGAAGTAGGTAGGAGCAACTATTGGGCAACTTTGGCGGGTGATGATCAAACTTGAAAGGCCTCGCGCATGATTGACCTAGCACACAGATTCATTAATGCTTTTATTGCTCGATCTATTTATGGCCAGACCGATAGCAAGGGGGTTGTCACTCAAGCCGATATTTACATGATGTATGGCATTTTCGAGCGGGGCCCTACTCACCTTGTCCACCTTGTCGCCCGATGCATTTCTTCACCAGGGCTCATATACACGATTGGGAGCTATATTTATTGGGCCCTATGTAACTAGATTGATCCGTGGCATGGGTTTTATTTGAGCGACGCGAGCATGACCGTTGTAGGAGGTACAACACCCCTCGGACCGGCCCACATACGGGCGATAGGCTTGGTGGTCGCACATGGCAGACCCACACGTCACCAGGCCACTGGTGAGTCTAGTCAGCGATAGACAGAGCACCATGAGTTAGACCACGAGGCGCACTTTGCTCCTACCCCGGTGCTACATCTTTACCTGACTTTGACATGAGACTGAGGGGGATTGAGGGAGAGGTTCAGGCTGTGCGTCAGGAGCAGCGTGAGAATCATGGCCAGCTTCACCAGATCATTGAAGGACAGCGCCGGCTCGAGGCAGATCTCCACCGTTTCCTCACCTCCTACTATGGTTCATCCTCGCACACTGTAGCCACTTCTTCTACCGCCATGCCACCACCACCAGCACCAGATTGTGATGAGTAACGGCTTGTTTGAGCATGGACACCTATCTCGTACTTTAGTTCGCTTTGTTTGTGTTTTTGTTGTATTTTGATAAGTTGGCATGGGTCTTGCCCTTCCGACTTGTGTTGTCGAACTTTATTTTATTTTCATCTATGTGTTTTGCTGACTACTCCCTAGTTTCTCCCTTGTGCTCATATTTGTAAATTTGGTGAGCTTCCCTAGTTCTCAATGGAGGTCGGACGAGACATGTATTGCTCACCACACCTTTTGTCAAGTCATACCTCACAGCGAGCACAAGTTGAACCGGGGAGTTCATTTTCACCCTCCTTTATTATTTACATTGCTTCATCTTGCATGTTTTTCATGATTAGTGTACATTAAGGGCAATGTACAATACTAAGTGTGGGATGGGTGTATTTCATGTATTAGGATCATTTGCTACATGCTAGTGTTACCTATGATGGCTTTGTTCATTCTTGTAAGATTCTTTTAGCTTGGACTAATGATTGATGTGAGTTACTTGTTTCTATGCTTTATTGAATCCTGTTTTACTCCTAGTATTGTCATGTGCACTGAATTTTTTGTCGATGCCCTGGGATAGCCAATGTGACTACTCTCTCACTCTCTTGCATGCGTAACACACTACTTTGAGTACTTGGCCTTAGAACACTAAGTTATTTCCTTCAATGGACTCTTAAGAACTTCTAAGTCTTGTTAAGCTAATCCTAGTTTTGTGGCATGCAGTGTACTATGAATATGTGATCTAGGGTGAAATATAAAAAAAATGAGTCTATGTCAGTATTCCTCTGCTATTGAAGCATGAATGCGTCTATGTGGACTGTAATCGAGTAGTTGGGTGGGTCTTGTGCCTAACCAGCATGTGCACCCTCCAGAAAGATTTCAAAATGATTTTCTTGCAGTCTACGTTTGTCGGACTCAAAAAAAAAGAAAAAAGAAATGAATGATGAAATGAAAATAAAACCTAGTGATCTTTTTGAGTACCTACCAAAGGTTTTGAGTAGAAAGTGGACTTAGTTTGAAGGTATTGAATTAGAAGGATCTTATTTGGCCATTGAAGTAGCACTTAGTAGTTTAAGACATAGTATTCTTTGTATGTGGAGTGATTAGCATCTAGAGTTGTACTGATTGAAGTCCTTAGGCTAGACTAGATCATGGCAAATGAGATATAAGATTCACTTACACGACACTGACATATAAGCGGTGAGACAAGATATTTTTATTATGCTTATTGACTATGACTCAACATCTATGTATCATTGTCCATTGCTTTTGGATTCTTATATTTGCTGGATGCCAGAGGTAATGCATTTAGCCACTTTTCAATCTCTTTGTTTTTCATGAGTTATTTGCTTGGGGACAAGCAACGCTTAAGTGTGGGGATATTTGATAAGTGTCTAAATGCAGGTGTTTTAATATATATATCATATTCACTTTTCATGTATTTTGTGAGGTTTGATGCCCGTTTTAGGCTTAATCGTCTACTATTTGCTTTGTAGAGCATAAGAAAGCCATGGAGAACAAGAAGATATCATTTGGACGAAAAGAGAAGAAAACAAGAATTTCATACTACCCTCATACTACCCAGTATAAGGGCCGCATGCACTGTAGCAGCGGAATGATTCAGAGTGTCTGCCCAGATTTCCATACTACCCAGTATACGGGGCCATATGGAGGCCATATGCACCCCGTATAGAACACGAATCTAGGGTTTTTGAGTGCTATACGACCCCCATACAACCCTCCATACGACCCGTATGACCCAGGGGGTATATATACTGACTTTTAGGGCAGAAAAGGGACTTTTTGGCTAGACTTTTTGCTGGCCATATTTTGGGAGACACTTGAGAAGCTTGTGGCGACCTTGGGGAGGAGAAGAAGGGCAAGGAAGCTAGAAGACCATCCAAGCCCAAGGTCCAAGACTCCCAAGGCAAGAAGGCAACTTCATTCAAAGGGAGATCTACCACGATTTGAAGGAAGGAGACCCGCGGCTAGAGGAAGCGTCATTGGGCACTCCTTTGGCAGGGAAAGCGTCATTCGGCATATTCTTCACCTCCTCCTCCACCATTTCATCTAGGGAGTGTCATTTATGCTTTTGTTTCATGTTTTGCTTGTTTGTATTGCTTGTTGTGGGATGATGACACACTAGACCCCCAAGGCCACCGGGTGTTGGTAAACCTTGGGGGGTTTTATCATGTATCTTGGATGATAACTTGTTAATTCCATGTTTGGGTAATTTTGAGATTTAATCCATTGTTTTCATGCTAAGTGCTACACTAAGGAGAAATCCGTAGCTCTTTTATGAGTGATGCATGTAGATGTGACTTGCTCGCATGTATTAGATCATGAATGGATAAGAAGGGGATACTTGTATCATCACGCCGAGAAATCTGGTGTTTGGTATCCCTCCATGTAGGTTTAATTCGAAGAAGAGTAGGTTTACTCCTAAGTGAGATTTCCTCATACTTAATGCAATCGTAGGGATATGGATTTGAGAGAAATTCCTATCTATGTTTGTATGGGATTATGGTTCAATCGCCAAGAAATTGGGGTTATTCTACTCTTGGAATCTCATCGTCCATTTTACCCTTGCATCTTTAGATCATCATCCATGTTGCATGATTACCCCTCAAGGGGATCCACATCCATAGGCCTTTGCATTTCATTGATTCTCTTGCTTGCTCATTGCTTGTTCTCTCTAATTTGTTGGCAAATATCGTTTTAGCTTTAATTACATTTAGTAGAGTAAAATCCATCGCTTGAGATCTTAGGCTAGATAATAGCTCAAGAAGGAGTAATAGGAGATCCTTATCCCCGTGGAATGCGATCCTCGTGTCTTCACAGGAGGTATTACTTGGCGATCCCGTACACTTGCGGCGAAGCAATCAATATTACAACAGTTACTCGAACGAGACTTGACCTCACCATTTGTTATGAGACCGAGGAACCCTCAAGCATCACCAGCAGCAGCACTGGCACATTCACCTGATCCACCAACACCAGTGGCTACTTCACCACCACCAGTGGCAGAGTAGTCACCCTCGGACACTGACGCTTAATGCGTCTTTACTTTTCTTTGTTCTTATTTCTCGTAGTTCATTTCAGTATTTTATTTTGGACTTGTATCACTCAGAAAGGACTTTCCTTCTGAGTTTATCTTTGATTTTCTTTTTATCTCTAGTTGTATTTCATTACTTTTTCTTTATATACTCAAGCTTTATTTTGTTTTTGTTGAGCTTCACTGAACCCCCTTGTGTATACGTACAGATGGTCTTATGAGTATGGAATTTGAGGACTAGTCATAGACACGGTCAATATGATTTTCACATGGTTGTGTGTGCTCCACAACCCATTGGAACTCAACTTTTAAGGAATTTAGCTCCATTAAACATACCATTAGGTGTTCAGTGGAGTAGTGTTTCAATTACCCACTTTCACATATAATCTTGAATGTTATACTTTTTATTGTGCTTGCATACATACATTGAGGGCAATGTACATCTTAAGTATGGGGGGGAGTTCACAATACACATGTTCTATACATATGCTTTGATTGTACATGCTCATGTAGCCAATGGCGGTTCACCTTAGTTGCAATAGTTGTATTCTTAAGTCTAGGAGAATTGTTAACAATGAATGTTCTCATGCACTAGTTTTTACTTGAATTTCTAGGAATTTTTGCCCGATTGACACTTGTTGCACTACTCGCTCATGAAACCTTGCGGAAACTCAAGTTTGATGTTTAAAGGGACTAATTAGTTTTGTTTCTTGTGTTAATTTTGTAAATATATATATATACTTGGTTTGGTTGTGCATTTGGGGTGGAAAGAACTACCACCTATGAAGTATGAAGCTACTCTCATAAGTCGGATGCTAGTTATACCCTAATAAGAGAAAGAGCTATCTCATGGGATGAGTAAAAGCTACTACCCCGGTAGAAAGAGCTTCATAAAGGGCTACCTTAGAGGTTGTGTGAAGCTACTACCATCTCTTTGTTTTGTTTTGTCTTGTATTTAAACATGTCCCTTATACTTAGAACTTTGAGGAGTATACATTGGGTTGACTAGAGTGAGTTTACACACACTTACACGATGTCGGGTTTGTTGTCCTTTTTTATTTGAGTTTTTAGATAAGCAATGATTTTTTTTCGTATTTAGTGTTAAAATTTTCCTTGCTTGTAGAATGCTTCTCTTGCATGCTTTTGGTGAACCTATGGCCAATCACTTTCAATATTTCCTTCTTCTATGCTTTAATATTTTATTTTTTTTTAAGGACAAGCAAAAGCTTAAATGTACGGGAGTTTGATAAGTGCTTGTGTATTAGTAATACGAAGTATTCTTTTCTTACGATAAGCATTAATTTTCTCAGATTTTATCGCTAATACGTGTGTATTTGTGTTCTTTTGTGCATGTAGGGTTGTGGAGACAAATGTAGAAGAAAGAAGCCAAAGTAGATTGCGAGTACACTTGGTTGATGAAATCTTGGAGTGAACAAACATGAAGACACAAGTTATGCTCAAAGACATATGAGTGTGTGCCAACCTCGGTTATGTTCAAGGAAATATGCAAATTGGAGGGGCACAAAGGCAGTCACACTCATGTGTTCTGACTTGTGCAAAGCTAGCAAGATTGTCATCAAATGTGCTTTTATTTGAAGATGCAACACGATTTACAGCATAGACGTGTGCACGTTCATGTTACCTCGATGAAAAGTGTAGATTCGGGAGTATTTTTTGGGGGGGGGGGACTGTAGCAGTTTACTATAGCAAAGTACTATAGCAAATTACTACAGTTTTACTGTTCACAAACCGCAGAAAACTGAATTTCCAGAAATTCATACGGGTGTGGAAATTCCATCCTTCTTTCCATCCTTTCTTCATCTTTTCCCCATCTTTGGAGGCATCCGCGACTAGGGTTTAGAGAGGCTTTGGCAAGGTTTTTGGAGTGGTTCTACGGCCTTCAACACCGTGTTCCTTCAGAAGAGAGTGATTGGGAGAGCTTTCGTCGGCATCGATTGGGTGAGATGTGCCTTAGGCTTGATGAGGGAACCTTTGAAGAAGACGAGGATACTCCACAAGACCATCGACACAAACACCAAGGGGGGTTTATTTATGGATTGCATATCTTTAATTTTTATTTCATTATTGATTGTATTGTGCTCCATGGAGAGCTAAACCCCTAGAGGGTACTTGGACTTATAAACCCTAGGATGTTATTGTTTCATTGACCTTTTATTATGCCTTCTTTAATTGATGTCTTCAATTGAGTTCCAATCTTGAATGCTTGTTGAATTGATTTTCCCTTAGAGTAACACTAGGGTTAAGAATCCATCTTGGTAACCTTTGTAAATGAGTGACACGTCATGATGGTTAGACAATGCTAGATTGGAGAGGGTTGAGAGGGTGAGTCAAGAGGTAGCGGAACGTCCCCTTTCCCCTTCGGTATGATTTATTTTACCTCCACATTCTAAGGATTCTTTGCAGTCACGATAAAGTGAAGTGCTAAGAGACGAACTCCGTTGTGGCTTAGTTGCGCAAGCAACAGAGTGAAGCGTTGAAGTAATCCTTAGTATCTGGGGCTCAATTGTGACTAGCGGTCTTTCGCCTGGACCAAAAGGTTAGATCTATATTAGGGAATACGGTTTATCACTTGGAGTCCCTAGAGCTTTATGCAACTTTGCACAGTGTGAGGTATTGAGACTAAGTGATTTCTCCGCCGTGATATAATGTAGAGTTAGTTATGGTTAATCTTAGGTTTGGGACCATGTATTTTAGGATTTCTACGACTCATGAAGCATTAGTTATGAGACATAATGATTAGTCTTGCACTTGAAGCAATTGTCCTAAGGGGAGCAATGTCCGGGTGCCCCACTTTCTATCGATTGCTTTTCCTCTCATTTTTTATAACCTCTCTCTTTCGTCTTCTTTCTTTATTACCATTTTCATTGACTTTGTTTGCACCATTATCAATTCATCTTCATTCTAGTTAAATAGCAATCTTGGTGTTTCTAATCACTATTCCCTGTGGATATGACTACCTACTCACCAGGATATTATTACTTAGACAAATCCGTGCTCTTGCGGTTCACTCGCAAAAGGGCGTTGTCATGTACCTTGGTAGGCATAAGACTCAAGTCGGCATCTTGAGCACATCAAAATCATACCGGGTCATTGCTCTCTTATTATTGAAACTCAACCCTAGTCTACTTGGTTATTCCACCCCTTCATTTCTTAGTCTTGTGTAGTAATTAACTCCTTTGTCACCTTTTCGCTTTGACTAGACATTAGAGGATCAACTAGTACTAGAAGTCTAATCCCTGTGGTTCGACAACCCTACCCCCTTGTGAGGTACCACTTTATTACTGATAATGATCCATGCACTTGCGAAGAGTTCATCAAAGGGCGCGCGTGACAGGTGGCCTTCAACGATCATCATCAGAGGAGGGCAAGTGTGACAGGTGTCATCCGGACAATCTTGGGATCCTCTCACGCTCAATCTTCGGAGATCTATTGGAGGGAATTTGTTTAGGAATATCTTAAACATATATTTATTCTTTATTTGATATTGTCACTCTCTTGTGCTTTAATCTTTCTTGATATGATGCATAAGAACCTAATTCAAGGGGAATTGTATGTCCAGGTTCTCTGATTATTATTTATGAATCTTAATTGATTAGTTCAATATCTCTTTCTAGTTTATGTGATTTATTGCATATTATTAATGGTTATTCTTTTTAATATGGATGATGAAGCTATGCCCCCATGTGAAGAACACCCATGCCATGATAGTCTATGCATGCACTAAGAAATTAGGTATAGCTTGGTCTCTTGATTATAGATTGATTAGCCTTAGGCTTAGGGTTTTATTGATCCCTCTTCATGAAATTCCTGTACTTATGGCAAACATAGGAGGCTAAGGTAGGAAGAGATTCCACCTTAACTTCCTACTGATTTAGACCTAACCCTAGTAGGCCTTCAAATATCCCTGGTCCGATTCTAGAATTAGATTGTGACTTAACTCCTATCATAATTAATAATCAAGATAATCTACCATGCAATCTCCCAACTCCTTTCAAGTGTGCTTAACAATTTCTCCAATTGTATTGTTCTATAGTGTTGTAAAAGTAAACTTAACAATAGCATAAACGTTTAGGCTATTGATTAAGTGAGAGGAAGTAATAAAAGCCTCTAGCCATTCTTGGGAAATATGACTCTCGTACTCACCAATGAGGTATTACTTAATAACCCATGTACTTATGATATTATGGACCAATTATAGTATTAATTGCATACTTTTATGTTTATATATTTGCATAATTTACCCACCCACTAGAGGTCCATCAAAGAACATCGAGGAGTTCGACGGCACAAATCCGATGAGCTCTTGTCACCTCCTTCTAACCTACATCCTAAGGGAGTTGATTATGAGCTTTTGTATTGTTTTATCTATGAATACTCTCCTTGTGATATGCAACTAGACTCTCAAGTCCACCGAGCATCCGGTTAACCTTGGGAAAAGAACATGTATGGATGTTGATTTCTTTTGTTAATTTAATGTTGGTATATTTGTTTAATTTTGATATGTTCTTGTGCGATAAGAATGCGAAGCATTCTTTCCTTATGATGGGCATTACTTTTGTCAGGTTTTAGCGCTAATACGTGTGTATTTATATACTTTTATGCAGGTTGGGCTGTGAGGCCGATTATTTGTGAAAGAAGCCATTGTAGATCGTTTTACCCATTATTTGGAGGAGATCTTGAGAAAGCTCAAACGCGGAGACATGAGTCGGGTTTAAAATAATAGAATGTATGCCAACCTCCTTATATTCGAGCTAAGGCAATGATTCGAAGGGGCACGAAGGCAGTTACATCCCAGTATTCTGGCTTGTGCATATTTAGCAAGATCTCCACCAATGTGGCCGTTTATTGAAGAACCAAGATGATCTACGACGTGAACGTGTGCCCGTTTACGTTACCTCGATGAAAGCATGGATTCAGGAGTATTTCGGGCCATCATTGTAGCAGGTATTATTCACAGCCGGCAGAAGAAGGAGCAAAACAGAGGATCCACACGGGCGTGTGGAAATTCCATACGCCCATGCGTTGATTCCATAGGCCCGTGTGGAATATCCATAGGGCATGTGGAATCCCAATTCCAGCCCTATTTAAGGCCGATTTCAGCCCCGATTTCAACATTCTTTTCTCCATCTTTTCCCCAACTTGAGAGAGGACTGCGGCTAGGGTTTTGAGAGCTATTAGCTAGGGATTTGGATAGGTTCTACGGCTCCAACATCATCATCACTTTGGAAGAAGGTTGGTAAGGGAGCCTCCGTTGGATTGATTCGGTGAGGCGTATCTTATACCGGACAAGGGGATCTTGCGACGAGTAGAGGACTCTCCACAAGACCATCGCTACAACTATAAAGGGGGTTTTTCCTATGGATTGATTTCTTTTACATTTGATTTCATTATCGTTTGTATTGTGCTCCATGGAGAGCTAAATCCCTAGTGGGTACTTGGGTATTTGTGAACCCTAGGATGCATTAGTTTCATTGAATCTCTTTATTATGCTTTCAATTAATTAATGTTTTTGTGAGTTCCAATCTTGAATGTTTGATTGTTTGAATACTCCCTTAGAGTGACACTAGGGTTGAGAGTTCATGTGGTAACCCTTGTGAGTGAGTGACACACCACGAGAGTTAGACAAAGCTTGATTGGAGAGGGTTGAGAGGGTGAGTCGAGAGGTACAGGAGCGTCCCCTTTCCCCTCCAGTGTGATAGATTCTACCTCTGTTCCTCGAGTCCTTTGCGGCTATAATAGAGAAAATGAGCTAAGGGATGACCCTCCACTAGGGCTAAGTTACGAGTGCAACGGAGTGAAGCGTTGAGGTGATTTTATCATCTAAGGCTTAATTGTGGTTAGGGACCTTTCTTCTGGACCAAAGGGTTAGGTCTACAATTAGGAAGAGATTTATCACTTGGAATCCCCAGAGCTCAATGCAATCCTTCTTACGAGTGCGAGGTTGAGAGGTTGTTCAACCTCTCCTCCGGGACATGTAGAGGATTAGGCTTAGTTAACCCTAGATTCGGGACCATGCATTAAAAGGATGTCCCTGACTCACCATTGCATTAGTTAAGAAGCATAATAGAGAGTTCTTGCACTTGAAACAATTTTCCTAGGCGGATCGATACCCGGGTACCCCATCTTTATCGATTGCCTTACCTTCTCCTTTACTTTTGCTCTCTTTCGGGTTGCTTTACTTTTGAGAATTGAATCTTATCACACATATTACTATTTATCTTTCATATAGTTAAGAAATAAATTAAGTATTTTTATTCCCTTTTCCGTGTGGATACGATACCCCACGCACCTGGGATTTATTACTTCGACAACCCCGTGCACTTGCGGGGAGCATTGTCAAGTTTTTGGCGCCGTTGCCGGGGAAAAGGCGTTTAGAGATACTTTGCACTTTTGTTTCCTTAGCTATTCCTTTATCCATTCTATTTCACATTTTATTTTCTATCATCATTCTAATTTGTTCTCCTTTTCTTTGATTTCAGAAGAATTATTTACATACCCGAATTAATCGACACCATCACCGGAATGGTTGAAAATATAAAGGAGAAAGTTCAAGTAATTGCAGTACCGGACACATCATGTTACTTTTTGCGAGAGTCGGATACCATTCAACATGTTGTGGAGGAATCAGTTGAAGAATACATCGCCAGAATTCAGAAGAAGGACTATGAATTACATAGTGTGCTGGATCAGTTTGAGAGGTCCGCATTGGCATCATCAAGTGATCATTTAGAAGAAAGTTTGGAGGCAGTTCTCGATCAGTTTGACTCATTTTATCATGAACAAAGGCAGGAACTTTTCTCAGTAGGGGTGTCATTCTCAGTGGGGGAGATTTGTGGTTTGAATATAGTGACAGTTGTTGATTACCATACAGAAGTACATTCACAGTCGGGAGACTGGAAGAATGAAGTCGAGCAGGGAACGAACGAGTTTGAGGAAATTGACAGGTTGAAGAAGAGTAGGTTACGTCCATTAATTGATGAACCACCAACCTTAGAGCTCAAGACCTTACCAGTGCACTTGGAGTATGCTTTCTTGATCGAAGAATCTAAACTTCCGGTGATTATAGACTCGAATCTGTCGGTGGAGCAAAAGGACAAGCATGTTAGTATGCTAAAAAAGCATAAGTCAGCTATTGCATGGAAGATTTCAGATATCAAGGGCGTAAATCCATCCTTTTGCACGCATAAAATCTTAATGGAAGATAATTACAAGTCTGCAATCCAACCACAGCGAAGACTAAATCCAAACATGAAGGAAGTTGTCAAAGCAGAAGTAATGAAGCTACTAGATATAGGAATTATTTATCCCATATCCAATAGTGCATGGGTGAGCCCAACTCAAGTGGTTCCGAAAAAAGGAGGCATGACGGTGGTAATTAATGAAAAGAATGAGTTGATTCCGACCAGGACAGTTACAGGATGACGAGTTTGTATTGATTATAGAAGACTAAATGACGCCACTGGCAAAGATCATTTTCCATTAACATTTATATATCAAATGTTTGAGCGTTTAGCAGGGCATCAATTTTATTATTTCCTTGATGGTATGTCAGGATATTTTCAAATCCTTATAGCTCCAGAAGATCAGGAAAAGACCACTTTTACTTATCCTTATGGTACTTTTGCTTACCGAAGAATGCCTTTTGGATTGTGCAATGCACCAGCCATATTCCAACGTTGTATGACAGCCATTTTTGATGATTTGCTGGAGGACATTATGGAGGTATTTATGGACGATTTTTTGGTATTTGGAAACTCTTTCGACAGTTATTTGAAAATTTTGGAGAAAGTTCTAGTGAGATGTGAAGAAATAAACCTCGTCCTCAATTGGGAGAAGTGTTATTTCGTGGTTCAAGAAGGCATTGTCCTTGGACATAAGATTTCAAAAGCAGAGATGTAGGTAGACAAGGCAAAGATTGAGGTAATTGAGAAGCTTCCTCCACCTTCAAATGTAAAGGGGATCCGCAGCTTCTTGGGGCATGCAGGGTTTTACAGAAGGTTTATCAAGGACTTCTCAAAGATCACACAACCATTGACGAACCTCCTAGAAAAAGATGCTCCTTTCAACTTTGGGGATGATTGTTTAACTGCATTTAAGTTGTTGAAGGAAAGATTAGTGCAAGCACCAGTTCTGACAATACCGGATTGGAATGAACCCTTTGAGCTCATGTGTGATACAAGTGATTACGCTATAGGAGCGGTTTTAGGACAGAGGAAGGACAAGCAATTCCGTCCAATCTATTATGCTAGCAAGACCCTCACAAGAGCGCAGGAGAACTATACAACTACCAAAAAGGAATTATTGGCAGTGATATTTGCTTTTGACAAGTTCAGGCCATATCTCATTTTATCAAGAGTGACAGTATTTATGGATCATTCAGCACTCCGCTATCTCATGAATAAAGCTGACACGGAGCCAAGGTTGATTCGGTGGATTTTATTGTTACAAGAGTTTGATATGGAAATAAAAGACAAAAGGGGAACTGAAAATATGGTTGCAGATCACCTTTCAAGATTAGAAGGGTGTGACAGGCAAGAACCGGCGAGCAAGGAGATCAACAATTTTTTCCCTAAAGAACATTTGTACGCGATACAGGAGTCAGAATCAGAGGGTACTCCATGGTTCGCAGATTTTGCAAACTATTTGTCGGGAAAGGTAATGAACCAAGGTCTCAGTTATCAACAGAAGAAAAAGTTTTTCAGTGATTTAAAGAATTAATTTTGGGATGATCCTTATTTGTTCCGTATCTGCGCCGACTATGTGGTTCGACGATGTGTATCTAGGGAGGAAGGTTGGAGCATCATTGCACATTGTCATTCAGGTCCCGTTGGGGGGCACTATGCTTCGAGCATGATTGCAGAAAAAGTTCTTGCCGCCAGATTCTATTGGCCAACTTTATTCCAGGATACTCATCAGTCTGTTCTTCGATGTGACAGCTGTCAGAGGGCTGGGAATCTATCACGAAGAGATGAAATGCCTCAAAATCCGATGCAATTTTGTGAGGTATTCGATGTGTGGGGTATTGATTTCATGGGACCATTCCCGAGGTCTGATGGAAATCAATACATCTTAGTGGCGGTTGATTATGTCTCTAAATGGGTAGGAGCTTAAGCCCTTCCAACCAATGATGCTAGAACAGTGGTGAAATTTCTGAAGAAGTTGTTTTCTCATTTTGGAACTCCAAGAATTATCATAAGCGATCGAGGAACTCACTTTTGCAACAGTAAACTTGCTAAAGTGTTGAAGCGCTATGGGGTGCATCATCGTCTTGCTACCCCTTATCACCCACAATTGAGTGGTCAAGTAGAAGTCACAAATAGAGAACTTAAGAGGATTTTAACCAAATCTGTGGAACAAAGGAAGCGGGATTGGTCGGAAAGGTTAGACGACACACTATGGGCTTATCGAACAGCGTACAAGACACCAATATTGACTCACTCCCTATAATCTGGTTTACGGAAAGTCTTTTCACTTGCTTGTGGAGTTGGAGCATAGGGCGTACTGGGCAATCAAGGCCATGAATCTTGACTTGCACAAGTCAGGTGAATAGAGAATGCTACATCTTAATGAGCTAGATGAGTGGAGGATGAAAGCATATGAGAATACAAGGATTTATAAAGAAAGAATTCGGAAATAGCATGACAAGCATATTAAAAATCCGAAGGAGTTCAAGGTGAGAGATCAGGTGTTGCTATTCAATTCTCGTCTACGTTTATTTTCGGGGAAGCGCAAGTCCAGTTGGTTTGGCCCTTACACGGTGACCGAAATTTCACCTCATGGGGCTGTAGAGATTACCCATTCGGAGAAGGGTACGCTTAAGGTAAATGGACACAGGCTGAAACCATATCATGGAGAAGAGGTTAGTAATGCCGACAAAGAAGTATTCTTCCTTCATGAACCCCCGTGAGGAAAGACAAGGTACGTCGAGCTTAGTGACGTTAAACAAGCGCTTCTTGGGAGGCAACCCGAGTGTTTACTGTTTTTCCCTCTCATAGTTTAATTTGCATGAATAATTTATTAAGTGTTGGTGTCTTCATGTTTAGATGCTTGTGTTGTGTTCATTTTGGTGGATTTCTGTGTCATTGTGTGTTTTAATGTGGATTTGGCACAGATTTATTCGTTTGAGATTGTTTCTATTGTTTTTCGCTGGTAATTGTTGCATAAAAGAGCAGGTTCTGAATGTGTAAACATGTTTAGAAAATTTCTGAAGAGCCTGCAGAGTTCTTCAAGTCTTCTGGAGAAAACGCACGGGCGTGTGGAATTTCTGCACGCCCGTGGGGTTGTATTGCGAGCTCATCCAGAAAAGGCACAGAGGCGTGGACTCGTCCCTGTGAGCAACCTTGCGATTATCGCACGGCTGTGCAGAATTACCGCACGGGCATGCGTTGTTCTACAAAAACCTGGGAATTTTTCCCAAGAGCACACAGGGGTGTGGACTAACGCACGGGCATGGATATTTTCCGCACGCCCGTGCAGATTTCTACAGACGATCCCTTCTCCATCCCGAGAGCGCACAAGGCCGTGCGAATGCCCCTGTGAGTTGGTCCTGTGATTGTCCACGGCCGTGCGGAATTTCCACACGGGCGTGCGAAACACTTGGTGATTTCTCTCGGTTTGACAGAGAGCGCACAGGGGCGTGTGGCTAATTCCTATGGGTCAGGTGCACGGGCGTGGATAATTTCCACACGCCCATGCGGTGCGTTCAGAGTGGGTGAATGTTTTTCCGAGAGCGCACAGGGGCGTGTATCCACCCCTGTGAGTCTCTCATGCAAAGGCACACGGGCGTGCGTAACTTTGGCACGCCCGTGTGGATGTGCAGGCGTCATAAAGTCAGCGCCTCTGCTATAAGCCTCTCTATTAGCACACTTCCAACTTAGTAGAGGACATTCCCCAAAGACTTCTCCCGACCTCCTGTAGGGTGATTTTTTTCATCGATAACTTGAGTTTCTCGCCGATTTCAGAGATTTTTGTTTTCGGTTCAACTCATCGGTAAAACTCCTGTTTCATCTTGAGGATGCCCTTATTTTGATTCTACTCGATTTGATTCGATTAAACTGGAAAATATACCTTGCCCGTGCTAAAAATGATCTTTAATATGTTTTCATGAGCTTTGAAAGCGAGAGGGAAGATGCATCCACGCTTTTTGGCAAAGGGGTCGTGCGGGTTTTCAAGGTCCGTGATCCACACTCGACGCTTGGATTTTTACACGCACTGCAGAATTCTCGCAATTATATTTTGGTCTGAAACCACTAAGCTCATTTTTCCAAAACATGCGTGTATGGCCCCCGTGATCAAAAGAAGGCAAGGGTAAGCGCCCCTAAGGAGCTCTACTCCTCGAACCGAAAGCATGGAATTCACACTTCCCAAACATAAAATTCAATTTGAGCGACTAGCGAAGCTTAAATTTGGTCAAACACGGATCCCTGACGTGAGCTCAATGAAGGAGGTGCAATTAGCGTGATGACATGGTCGATGAGGTTGAGGAATTGCTATCGGTGGGTGGTTGGCGAAGCTTTTTGAGTATTCGTGATCCCGCCTTTAGCCCACTCACATCTGGAGGTACTGCGCATTATTTGAGTTTGACCGCCATACGCCCGATTTTGATAGTGTCGGTACCATTCGCTTTAGAGCCTTTAGGGCAAGATCATAACATGAGCCTCACACGCTTTTTTTGTTAAACTTGGGTTATATGATGAGGAGTTCATTAAAACAGAAGAGTATGATGAGATACCGACTGCCTATTGTGGAAACTTAACCCCCCAGAAGGCTTACCGAATTCTATGTGGACTGGGGCGATACGAGCCAGGAGTGTCCAAGGCCACGTGTCTTTCTAGACCTAGTTACAGATATCTTCATGCCATCTTGAGTAGATCAGTGAACGGTCGCGGCGACAGCACAGGAGTCCTTAGCAAACAGGAACTTTTATGCTTATACTCCATGGTGCGAAAAGAGCCGATTCATCTGGGACACATTGTAGCGGAGTATTTGAGGCATCAGGGACATTACCCCAGGCTTGGTGTCATTTTCTCAGGTTCATACCTCACTAGACTCATTTTTGGGATAGGTCTACGAGATACGATTATAGGTGCTGAGAAAACGATAATTCCAGCACCCCTCGGCTTGGAAACAATGAGGCTTATGGGTATGATCACGAAACATCCAAGGGGTGTTTTTGTGATGAATATGCCAACTAGGTCTGAGGAAACCGCAGCCAAAGGATCTCAGCCAACTTTAGAGTCACAACAAGAGAGAGATCAGATAGAGACGGTCCCCCCAGCGCAGGACCCACCCCCCGATATATTTGTTCTCACCATCTCGAGCACATGATCATTTTGAGAGGCTCGAGTGTGTCGTGGGGGTAGTACGGGCAGAGATCGCTGAGGCACGAAAGCGAGATAGCAAATGTGCACACGATGAAGATCGCATGCTCACGTAGTTCATGGTGCATTTCGATGTCGACAAGGTCCCTTGCTTATAACCCGCAAGTACACGGGTTTGTCAAAGTAATAACCCGAGTGAGCGGGTATAGAATCCACTGTGAGTAGGGAATAAAAAATACTTAATTCGATTATTAGCTATGTGAAAGATCAATGATAAGGAATGTGATAATGATTCAATTCTCAACAATAAAAAGAAACAAGAAAGAGAGCAAAAGTAAAGAAGGGGGTAAGGCAATCGATAAAGATGGGGTACTCGGATAATGCTCCGCCTAGGATAATTGTTTCAAGTGCAAGAACCCTCTATTATGCTTCCTAATTAATGCAATGGTGAGTCATGCAAAACTCTTAATTACATAGTCCCAAATCTAAGGTCAACTATGCCTAACTCTATACATGTACCGGAGGAGAAATCGAACAATCTCAACACTCGCGACTCGTGATAGAGTTGCAATGAGCTCTAGGGATTCCAAGTGATAAATATCTTCCCTAATTATAGACCTAACCCTTTTGTCCGGTGGAAGGTCCCTAACCACAATTAAGTCCTAGATACTAAGATCACCTCAAAGCTTTCACCACTGCACGCAAGAACTAAGCCCCCAAAGCCGAAGTTCATCCCTTAGACCATTCACTCTATTATAGCCAAGCAAAGAACTCTGAGGAACGGAGGTAGAATCTCTCACACCGGGAGGGGAAAGGGGACACCTGCACTTTCTCGACTCACCCTCTCAACCCTCTCCAACCTAGTTTTGTCTAACGCCTGTGGTGTGTCACTCACTCACAAGGTTACCAACAAGAACTCTTAACCCTAGTGTCACTCTAGGGGAAATGTTCATACAATCAAGCTATTCAAGGTTGGAACTCACAATAAAACATCAATTTATTGAAAGCATAATAAAGAGGTTCAAAGAAACAAATACATCCTAGGGTTCACAATCACCCAAGTACCCACTAGGGGTTTAGCTCTCCATGGAGCTAAATACAATCAAAGAAATCGAATGTGAAAAGCAATGAATCCATAAAGAAACCCCTCGATGGTCGTGGTCGATGGTCTTGTGGAGAGTCCTCTACTCGCCATAAGGATCCTTTGTCCGACCTAGGATACACCTCGCCGGATCGGGTGCCGATGAAAAGCTCTCCCAATAACCTTCTTCCAAACAACACGCCGATGTCGAATCCGTAGAACCTCTCCAAAAAACTCTAGCTAATACCCTCAAAACCCTTAGTCAAGCCCTCTGCAAGTTGGGGAAAGATGGAGAAAAAGAATACAAAAAAATCGGGCTCAATCGGCTTTTAAATAGGGTCGAATCGCCACTGACGGGCGTGATTTTGACACGCCCCTGCAAGCGGAATTTCCACACGCATCATGGATAATTTCCACACGCCCTGTGGATTCTCTCGCTCTCGATTTCCCACTGGGTGTGAATAAAGTGTCGCTATAAAGACATGCCGCGATTGCTTTTCTATAGTCTTCGACCCGAATAACTTCCCAATTCCATATTTTTCATCGGGTAACGCAAACGGGCACACGCCACATCCCCGAATCACTTGCTTCTTCAATGATATACATGTTGGTGGAGCCTCGCTCTATGTGCATAAATCGAATGCTCGAGTGTGACCGCCTTTTGTGCCCCCTCCAAATGGATGTACTCACCAAATGCGAGGGAGGTTGGCACACACTCTAGCATCTCACACCCGACCTATGTTTTCGCGTTTGAACCTTAAAGCAAGATTTCCTCCAAAAATAGGTGCATTATGATCCACATTGGCCTATTTCCTTCATACTCGGCCCTCACAACCCTACCTCGCATAAAAAGTAACATAAAAAACACATATATTAGTGTTAAAAACCCTCGAGAAAAGTAATGCTCAACATAAGGAATGAACACTGCGCATTCATATCGCACAAGCACTTATCAAACTCCCCCACACTTAAGCTTTTGCTTGTCCTCAAGCAAACATTAAAACATTCTGTGAATCAATGAAGAAAATATTGAAAGTGCTTGGCCTTAGGTTCTCCGAGGCATACAAAGAAAATATTCTACAAGTAAGGAAAATTTCAACACTAAATACGAAAAATCAATGCTCTAGCTAAAACCTTGAATAAAAAAGGACAACAAACCCGAATTTCGTGTATGTGTGTGAACTCACTCAAAACAACCCAAAGTATACTCCTCAAAGTTCTAAATACAAGGGACTTATTTATCTACAAAAGTGACAAAAATTTCAAAGATGGTAGTAGCTTCACACATCCTCTAAGGTAGCCTTTTCCAAAGCGGTCGCTAAGGTGGCTTTCACACTTTCGAGGTGGTAGCTCTTTCTATCGGAGTGGTAGCTTTCACTCATCCTATGAGATAGCTCTTTCTCTCATTAGGGCATAGCTAGTATCCGACTTATGAGAGTAGCTTCATACTTCATAGGTGGTAGCTCTTTCCACCCAACAAGCACAATAAAACTATTTTGTTTCTTTTTCTTTGCATTTTCCATTTTTTATTTTCAGAATTTGCACAAGAAACAACTATAACTAGTCCCTTTAACATCAAACCTGAGTTTCCAATAGAGTTTAAAGAGTGAGTAGTGTAACAAGTATAAATCGGTAAAAAAATTCCTAGAAATTCAAGCAAGAACTAGAGCATGAAAAACATTCAATGTTAGAAATTCTCCTAAACTCAAGAATACAATGCTTGCAACTAAGGTGAACCGCCATTGGCTATGTGGAGCATATAACAATCAAGAACAATAGAAAAAGATGTGTGCACTATGAAACTCCCCCACTTATCTTGTTGTACATTGTCCCCAATGTACACATGCAAGCTCACTCAAAATATACATCCTTCAAAAGCAAATGTGGGATAAGCAATCAAAACAATACTCCCCTGACTCCTAGTGTTATGTTTGATGAAGCTAATTCCATGGGAGTAGTGTTCCGACGGGTTGTGAAGCTCACACGAGCAAGTGCCGAAGCACCTTGGCCATGCCCATGACAAAGTCTCAATTCCCAAGAAGACAAGACCATCTGCACGCATACACGAGGGGGTTTAGTGAAGCTCAAGAAAAACAAAAATAACTTGAGTGTATAAAAGATGAAGCAATGAATACAAGTTGGTAAATGCAACATAACATAAACTCAGAAGGAAAAAATCCTTTTCTAAGTGAACAAGTCTAAAAAACAAGAAAAATTAAATAAAGTAGAAATGCACGAAAGTAAAAAGAAAAGTCAAGTGTCGGAGTCGCTCAGTGCTCCGCCGTGCCGTCCGCTAGAGTAGAAGCACATGTAGGGTCCACCAGTGCTGGAGTCGAGGATGGAGGTGCTGGAGGAATCGACGGGACTGGCGGGTCCTCGGCCGCAGGATAAATGATGAGTCAACGCCTCGCTCTAGGATCTCACTGAATATGTCAAAATGTGCCATGAATCAGGGTATGCTCGAGTGGCTTTGCGAGTCTCGAATCTCGCAACCCTCAAACTCGAACCACTTTATAGCATTCTCGAGCCTCTCAAAGCGATCATTGGCTCGAGATGGTGAAAACATACGCGACTCGGGGTGGTTCCTGCTGTCGGATGTGCCTCGGTCTCCATCGATGCTCGGCTGAGGCTCGTGGGCGGGCCGAGATGCTCCGCTTCATCGCCTCATCCTCGCCTATCTCCGGGGCCGGTAGGACTAAAGCAAAGACCCCGTCCGAACTCCCTCATGGACCATGCCCATCAACCGCATAGTCTCTAAACTCGTGGGAGCTGGGTACACTCGCCTTCTCGGCCCCGCGAATCAAATCCAAGAGACCCATGCCCAAAGACTAATCTCAGTAATATAGGGGCCCGAGAAGATCGCCTCCCGCCTAGTATAGTATCCCTCGGTGTCCGATGTACTCGCATCGTGCCCCTAAAATGAATCGGTACGCGCTCTACCATCGAGTACAAGTACAGCAGCTCCTGACGGCTCAAAACACCAGTACTGTCACCGCGGCCATTCACCAACCTACTCATGATGGCGTGCAAATATCTCAGATGCGTGTCGGGAAAGGCACGTGGCCTTGACATCCCTCAAGCTCAGACTAACCTTGACCACATAGTACTCGAAAGTTCTCTCATGGGTCAAGGTTCTGGGATAATCAGTGAGGGCAACCGTGCATACCCTCTCAGTATCCGCTGAATGCCTCCTCGCATGCCAAGTAGTACGAAAAACCGCGTAATACTCAAGCTATGGTGGCGCCCAAATACTCGAATCGAATGGTGTCCAAACTGTCAAGCTCGAATACGCTCTATCAAACTCGAACGAGGATAGCACCTCCAGTAAACTCCTGGATGGGTCGGCTTTCTAATCGCCAAGAATCGCCGCCAACCACCTTATGAAACTAGATCCTCAATCTCATCGGCAAACTCATCTCCCTGCTGAAGCTCCCGCAGTATAGTCATGTCCAAAAATCGAGTCTGTCCGAAACGGAGTCTCAACAAACGCTCATAACAGACCTGATGTTCGGGAATAGCAAATCGCATGCCCTCGGGCTCAGGGGATGACTCACGTGCCCTCTTATCAGCTTGCTTCTTTGACCTAGGTGCCATGATCTGCAAAATTTAAATGAAATTGATCAAACAAGTTGATAAAACAATGCTGCAGAAATCCACACGGTCGTGTGGAATTTCCGCACGCCCGTGTGGATCCACGAGGTGTGAGAACCACACGGCCACCCATCAACAATCCAAAAATACAGCTTAATAATACTTCTAACTTCATTCTAAACATAAATCATCGTTCCAATTGAATAAACGAAGCATTATTAACCAGATTAATCGATAGAAACTATGAATTGACTGAAAAAGATGATGAAAAAGGGATTTCACCGACGAGGAGGAGTGAGAAAAATAAAGAGCCGGGCCGGAAAACTTCGCTAAAAATCCTACCAAACCCGACGCTATGGACTCCGGGAGAGTACTCGTGAGAGTGTTTTCAAGTGAAAAGGAATCGTGAAGAGGGAGAGGAATCATCCTCTTTAAACGTAACTCACAATTTTTAGCTGCTCAGCATCCACATGGGCGCATGGAAATTACACACGCCTGCGCGCCCGACTCACAAGGGCGTACGCACGCCTGCGGGCTTCCCCGACATCCGAGAAAAAAATATCAGTCTACACACGCCTGCAGTGGAAATTCCCCACCGGGCGTGACATTTACATGCTCAACTCACGTGGGGAGCCGCACGCCCTCATGTTTTCTGGATGGAGGAACACCTCGCAGATTCGCACGGGCGCGCGGAAATTACCCACGCCTGCGTGTGGTTGACAAGGTCGCCCACTGGGCGAGTCCATGCCCCCGTGCTCTCGGGAAAAATCTGCCCAACTCGCAGGTGTTTACACGCCGCGCGGAAAATTACCTCACGCGCGCGGCGCCTGCCATGGTCGCTCACAGGCACCGCACACACTTGTGCCTTCTCCGGATGAGCTCAGCAGATACACCCACGGGCGATGAAAAATTCAACACGCCTGCAGTGTTTTCTCCGGATGACTTAGAAAAACCCGCAGCCCCTCAGAGAACTATTCTGAACATGTTTACACACTCAGAGCTTGCTAAATTATGCAAAATTTACCAGATAAAAACACGAAATAGAACTCAAACGACCAAACTTCGCCAACTCTCAACAAAACACACAATGAGTTCTTTTAAAAACCCACAACAAAAATCGCAAAGTACAAGCACTTAAAAAAATTGAAAACACCAACACTTAATAGCTTTTATTAATGAAAACAAACTAAACTAAAAGGTACGAGAACAATAAACACTTGGGTTGCCTCCCAAGAAGCACTTGTTTAACATCACTAAGCTTGACGTATCTTTCTTACCTCACGGGGTTCATAAATGAATGTTGCCCTCTTACCCATGGCTTGAAAGCATGATGAGCAAAGTCTCTTGAGGGTAAAGGGTGTACTCTTGCGCTTCGGACCACGTAGCAATGCTTCGTCCAACTTCCTTGGCTCATGTACATCTACAACAATCTTGGAGCGTTTTCGGTGGCATCTCCGAGCCCTCTTCATTTTTCGGAGCACCGTCTTCAAGATCCAGGGGTAGATGTTTCTTCTCTAGTCGAGCCAAGCATCATTACTTCTTCATTGCTCTCCTCTTGGTCGAACAAACTTTCATATGGATCCGGGTTGAACATTTCCTGCACATATTCATCAACAAGCTCATCAGTAGTGTCTAGAAAGTATAAAGTGTCATCAAAATCAAGAGAATGCCGCATGGCTTCAAAGAAGGCGGTATGTGAGCTTGTCATCTCCAACTCTCAATGTGAGATCTCCGCCGTCCATGTCAATAAATGCTTTGGAAGTCCGCAAGAATGATCTCCCAAGTATCAAGGGTACATCCGCATCCTCATCGACATCTAGCACTACAAAGTCAACCAGAAAAATGTACTTGTCCACCTTGACAAGCATGTCTTCAATGATGCCTCTCGGATGTCGTACCATTCGGTCCGCCAATTGTAAAGTCATCCGAGTAGGCCTAAGCTCTCCTAAGCCTAGCTTTTAGAAGAAAGTATATGGCATGACGTTGATACTTGCCCCTGAATCCGCCAATACCATTTCCTCACCTAAGTTGCCGATGTTACACGGAATGATGAAGCCTCCCAGGTCTTTCTTCTTGTTCGGCATGTTCTTTTGCAACACCGCCGAGCATGAACCATCTAGCACCACTAAAGCACTCTCCTCCAATTTCCTCTTGTTGGTCAATAGGTCTTTCAGGAACTTCGCGTACTTAGACATTTGAGCCAATGCCTCTACAAAAGGAATATTGATGTGGAGTTGCTTGAACAGACTCAGGAACTTCTTATACTGTTCATCCCCTTGGTCATTCTTCAATCTAGAGGGGTAAGGGATTCTTGGCTTGAATGGTGGGGGTGCCACCTCTTTCTCTTTGTTTACTCCCTCCTCAACCTCTATAACCTCGGGTGCGTGTTCTTTCGGCTTTTCACTCGGATGCCTCCCTTCAACCTCACGACCACTTCTCAAAGTGATCGCCTTCACATGTTCTCTAGGATTGGTTTCTGTGTTGCTTGGTAAACTTCCATGTGGCCTTTCGGAGAGAGACTTCGCAATTTGCCACACCTGATTTTCAAGGTTATGCAAGAAGGCGGTGTGATTGCGAAGTGTAGCCTCGACTGATTCAAACCTTGTATTTGCCGACTGAACAAATCTGGCAAAGTGCTTCTCCAACCGCTATTCGGGTTTCCAAGCCCCGAAATTGCTTTTTCCACTTGAGGGGCTTGTTGTCGTTGTTGGAAACCCGATGGCCCCATGGTCTTCCGTGGTCCTTGATTACTCCATGAAAAAAATTGGGATGATTCTTCCAACCTAAATTGTAGGTGTTGTCGTATGGATTCCCTTGAGGTCTCATGCCATTACCTACAAAGTCAACGCTCTCAATCGAAAGAAAACATCACCAATGACGATTGGGCAATCGGAGGGAGCATGTCCTCCACCACAACCGTGCAATTGGTCACGATCAAGCAACTCTATTCGAAGCTATAAGATCTAGCTTCTTACTCAAACTCTCACTTGGGCCGCCAATGAAGTTACAAAGATCAATTTCATGGAGACCAACCCACCTTTTTCTTCCCCTAGCGTTCCACTCGGTAGCTATTTAACCCCATTTCCTCAATCAATTGACGAGCCTCATCGGGGGTCTTGCTACCTAAGATACCTCCCCGCCGCATCCAAGAGTTGCCTTGTACTCAGGTTCAAACCATTGTAGAAGGTTTGAACAATCATCCACTCCGGGAATTTGTGTTGTGGACACTTTCGCAGGAGTTCCTTGAACCTTTCCAATGTCTCAAATAGAGACTCCAATTCCAACTGCACAAAGGATGAGATCTCATTCCTAAGCTTTGTTGATTTTCCAGGAGTGAAATAACGGGCTAGAAAAGCTTCTACCATCTCCTCCCATGTAGTGATTGATGCTCTAGGTAATGAGTGTAGCCACCGCTTTGCTCTCCCTTTAAGGAAAAATGGGAAGGCTCTCAATTTGATGGCATCATCCGTCACACCATTTATCTTCGAAAGATGTTGCACACCCTCGAGGAAGCTCTCTATGTGGATCTGCTTTGGATCCTCATCGGCCAAACCATTGAATTGTGCGGATCAGCTACAAAGATATGGATGAATGCCGGCTTTTAGCTCGAATTTCGAGTCAGAATTGGGGGACGACAATACTCGATTGTGTCCCCAACACTTAAGGTCCGCATAATCGGATAGTGTTCGTTGTTGCTCATTTTGTTCCGCCATGTTTTCAGATCCTTCTACTTCCAAATCAGCTGGATTATGCTGTTCTTGCACAGGTTCTTTCCCTTTTCTTCTAAGTATACGTTCAAGCTCAGGGTCTCCTTCAATCAATATTGATGGATTCCCTCGGGTCATAACCTGGAGCTGCACCAAAAAGAAAGAAAAAGACAATCAGAACGATGATATAATAAGAAGATATGAATTAGAATGTGTGGTGAAATTACTAAGAAAACAAAGTGCAAAGTATCTCTAAATGCCTAGATCCCCGGCAATGGAGCCAAAAACTTGACAAGGTCCCCTTACGTATATCCCGCAAGTGCACGGGTTTGTCGAAGTAATAATCCCGGGTGAGCGGGTATCGAATCCACAAGGAGTAAGGGAATAAAAATACTTAATTTGATTCTTAGCTATGTGAAAGATCAGTGATAAGGAATGTGATAATGATTCAATTCTCAACAATAAAAGCAACAGGAAAGAGAGCAAAAGTAAAGAAGGGGTAAGGCAATCGATAAAGATGGGGTAACCGGATAATGCTCCGCCTAGGATAATTGTTTCAAGTGCAAGAACCCTCTATTATCCTTCCTAATCAATGCAATGGTGAGTCATAGAAATCCTTAATTACATAGTCCCAAATCTAAGGTCAACTATGCCTAACTCTATACATGTCCCGGAGGAGAAATCTAACAATCTCAACACCTCGCAATCGTATATAGTTGCAATGAGCTCTAGGGATTCCAAGTGATAAATCTCTTCCTAATTATAGACCTAACCCTTTGGTCCAGGTGGAAGGTCCCTAACCACAATTAAGTCCTAGATACTAAGATCACCTCAACGCTTTACTCCGTTGCACGCGCAACTAAGCCCCAGCGGAAGTTCATCCCTTAGACCATTCACTTGAGGGGTATTGTGGAGAGCTTTCGTCGACATCGATCCGGTGAGGTGTATCCTACGCCGGACAAAGGATCCCTTGCGACGAGTAGAGGACTCTCCACAAGACCATCGACACGACCATCGAGGGGGTTTCTTTATGGATTCATTGCTTTTGCATTCTATTTCTTTGATTGTACTTAGCTCCATGGAGAGCTAAACCCCTAGTGGGTACTCGGGTATTGTGAACCCTAGGATGTATTTGTTTCTTTGAACCTCTTTATTATGCTTTCAATAAATTGATGTTTATTGTGAGTTCCAACCTTGAATGCTTGATTGTATGAACATTTCCCCTAGAGTGACACTAGGGTTGAGAGTTCTTGTTGGTAACCTTGTGAGTGAGTGACACACCACGAGCGTTAGACAAAGCTAGGTTGGAGAGGGTTGAGAGGGTGAGTCGAGAGGTACAGGAGCGTCCTCTTTCTCCTCCGGTGTGATAGATTCTATCTCCGTTCCTTAAGTTCTTTGCGGCTATAATAGAGTGAATGGTCTAAGGGATGAACTTCCGCTGGGGCTTAGTTGCGCGTGCAACGGAGTGAAGCGTTGAGGGGATCTTAGTATCTAGGGCTTAATTGTGGTTAGGGACCTTCCGCCTGGACCAAAGTGTTAGGGCCTATAATTAGGGAAGAGATTTATCACCGAATCCCTAGAGCTCATTGCAACTTTATTCGAAAAGTGAGGTTGAGAGGTTATTTAATCTCTTCTCCGGGACATGAATAGAGTTAGGCATAGTTGACCTTAGATTTGGGACTATGTATGTAAGGATTTCCACGACTCACCATTGCATTGATTAGGAAGCATAATAGAGAGTTCTTGCACTTGAAGCGATTATCCTAGGTGAAGCATCATCCGAGTACCCCATCTTTATCGATTGCCTTACCTCCTCCTTACTTTTGCTCTCTTACTTGTTTCTTTTAATTGTTGAGAATTGAATCATTGTTACACTTATCATTATTGATATTCCACATAGCTAAGAATCGAATTAAGTGTCTTTACTCCCTACTCCCTGTGGATTCGATACCCGCTCACCCGGGATATACGCAAGGGGAACTTGTCAAGTTTTTGGCGCCGTTGCCGGGAAGCTTGGTATTTAAAGATACTTTGCACTTTGTTTTCTTAGCTATTTACCCTTCATTCTATTTCACATTTCTTCTCTATCACCGTTCTGATTTGTTCTAAAAAAAAATATTTTTACACTTTCTTATTCTTCCATCATTCTCATTTGTTTTCTTTTGTCATGTCTTACTTTTTTTCTTGCAAGGATTTTTAAATGATGATTGACCCGATCGTTGCTCTACATTTGCGAGTTTAAGTCGTGAGTGAAAAAAAGTTGATAAATTTCTAGCTTCACAACAATGTAACATTCCATGTTACAACGCATATCATCCAATTGAAGTGGGCTACCCAAACGTATTATGGGATAATGGTGAACAACATTGGGAGGCACCTCAAGAGGAATGTCAAACGGGTGAGATACTCGGAGAGGATGCACTTCAGTTGCAAAGTGTATTAGCTAACTTCATTGAAGCATCCGATGTCTCAAGGTCCAAAATATGGAGACCACACTAAGATGTCATGAAGCCTCCTTTAAAAACCTTGAGCATCAATTAGGAGGGATACTTGACACACTCTCCAAGGAACAACAAGCATTTGAGCAAGCAATTCAAGTTCCTTGTAGAGATGATATGGTAGTGAACGACAATGAAGAAGTTGGGCAAATTGAGTACATTGGTGTAGAAAATGAAAAGGGAGAAGTCTGAATACCATTTTGAAATTTTTGGACAAGTGTGAATGAAGATTGTGCTTGTGAGCGTAGAAAAATTTTCAAGGGATTTGCTAGTGTCATGTTCCTTTCAAGCTGAAAATACACAAGAAGTAGTAAATCCTAAGGTAATGGAACAAGCACTACTCTTTGAAATTGATCAATTCATAAATTGCAAGAAAGAGATTTTGGGTTTGGGAGAAGATGTGGGTAGGAGATTGAAACCATCCAATGATCCACCTATGCTAAGCTTGGACAATTCCCAACCCAAATTGTTTCCTTGGAGGCCAAAGGTAAGATGGTTGGACTCTCCAACAAATATTCCACCCCGGCAAGCAAATTTTTGGTTTAAGGGAAGTAGCTATGCAAAGTCTAGTCGGGAGGAACATACTCTTTTCAAGCCTCCATAAGGTAACGAAGAGGTACGTCAAGCTTAGTGACATAAAACAAGCCCTTCTTGGGAGGCAACCCAAGCAATTACTGTTTTCCTAGTTTTTAGTTTAGTATTTGCTTGAATAAGAGCTTGAGTGTTGGTGTTTTGATTCTTATAGGCCATTGCTATGCTTTTCTTGTGGACCATTGGTGTTACTTGCGCTTTCATGTGTTTTGGTGAAGTTTTGGTCGTTTGAGCTATTTCACATGTTTTTCACTGATAAAACTTACATATTAGGGCAGGCTCTGACTGTGTAAACATGTTAGAAAAATTTCTGCAGAGCCTGCAGAATTTTCTAAGGCATCCAGTGAAAACGCACGGGCGTGTGGAATTTCCGCACGCCCGTGGATTTGCACTGCGAGCTCATCCAGAGAAGGCACAGGGGCGTGCGGCTGCCCTTATGAACGACCATACGACTATCACACGCCCGTGGGTAATTTCCGCACGGGCGTGTGAATTCCTGCAGAGTTGGGCAGATTATCCTGAGAGCACACAGGGGCGTGGACTCGCCCCTGTGGGTGACCTTGTGCAAATCGCACGGGCGTGGGTAATTTTCGCACGCCCGTGAGAATCTCTGCAGAGGATCTCTCCATCCCGAGAAGACATAGGGGCGTGCGTTTGCCCCTGTGAGTTGGGCCTGTGAATGTCCACGCCCGTGTGGAATTTCGCACGGGCATGGGTCTTAGAGAATTTTCTAGGTTGTATGGAGAGGCCACAGGGGCATGCGTCTGCCCCTGTGGGTCGGGCACACGGGCGTGGGTAGTTTCCACACGCCAGTGTGGAGGTACATAAATGCTAGAACCTCAGGTTTTCTTTAAAATCTTTTCAGGTTTCTTCATCTTTTGACCCTCAAACGTTTTGAGAACACATCCTTGCTCTCTCCTGACCTCTCACCGTCGTTTTAGAGGGTTGTTAATTAAGTTTTCCGGCCGTTTTCTAGTCTTTTATTCTCATTTTGTCGGTAAGCTTCTCTTTCTCTTTTCTTTGCCAATCTTCATTTATTTTGCAGCACCAGCGTCATCTTCACCAGTAGCGGAAACAGATGTACTAGCTATTGACACCGACACTTGAGGTGTCTTTACTTTCTTTGTTCTTATTTTTCGCATTTTATTTTCTACATTTTATTTTGGATTTGTATACTCAGAAAGGATTTTCCTTCTGAGTTTATTTTAATTTTGTTGCCTCGAGTTGTATTCATTGGTCTATATTTTGTATATTATAGTTGTTTTTATTTTATTGAGCTTCACTGAACCCCCTCGTGTATGCGTGCAGATGGTCTTGTCATCATGGGAATTGAGACTTTGTCATGGGCACGGCCAAGGTGCTTCGGCACTTACCCATGTGAGCTTCACAACCCGTCGGAACATTACGCCTAAGGACTTAGCTCCATCAAACGCAACACTAGGAGTCAGGGGAGTATTGTTTTGATTGCTTCTCCCACATATATTCTTCATTGATATACATTATGAGTGAGCTTGCATGTGTACATTGAGGACAATGTACAACTTAAGTGTGGTGGGGAATTTCATAATGCGCACATCTTTTCTATTGTTTTTGATTGATATATGCTCACATAGCCAATGGCGGTTCACCTTAGTTACAATGATTGTATTCTTAAGTCTAGGAGAATTGTTAACATTGAATGTTTTCATGCTCTAGTTCTTGCTTGAATTTTTAGGAATTTTTGCCCGATTTACACTTAGTGCACTACTCACTCTCTGAACTCTATTGGAAACTCATGTTCGATGTTAAAGGGACTAGTTAGGTTTACTTCTTTTGCTAAATTCCAAAAAAAAAATTGAAAATGAAAAGAAGGAACAAAATAGTTTTATTATTTATTTGTATTTGTTGGGTAGAAAGAGCTACCACCTATGAAGTATGAAACTACTCTCACAAGTCGGATACTAGCTATGCCCTAATGAGAGAAAGAGCTATCTCATAGGATGAGTGAAAGCTACCATTCGGGTAGAAAGAGCTACCACCTCGAAAGTGTGAAAGCCACCTTAGCGGCCGCTTTGGAAAGGGCTACCTTAAAGGATGTGTGAAGCTACTACCATCTTTTAAAATTTTTGTCACTTTTGTAGATAAATAAGTCCCTTGTACTTAGAACTTTGAGGAGTATACTTTGGGTTGTTTTGAGTGAGTTCACACACATACACGAAATTCGGGTTTGTTATCCTTTTTTATTCAAGTCTTTAGCTAGAGCATTGATTTTTCGTATTTAGTGTTGAAATTTTCCTTACTTGTAGAATACTTTCTTTGTATGCCTCGGTGAACCTAAGGCCAAGCACTTTCAATATTTTCTTCATTGATGCACGAATCGTTTTTAATGTTTGCTTGAGGACAAGCAAAAGCTTAAGTGTGGGGGAGTTTGATAAGTGCTTGTGCGATATGAATGCTGAAGTGTTCATTCCTTATGTTGAGCATTACTTTTCTCGTGTTTTTTTACACTAATATGTGTTTTTTTATGTTATTTTTTTATGCGGTAGGGTTGTGAGGCCAAGTATGAAGGAAATAGGCCAATGTGGATCATAATGCACCTATTTTTGGAGGAAATCTTGCTAAGGTTCAAACGCGAAGACATAGGTCGGTGTGAGATGCTAGAGTGTGTGCCAACCTCCTCGCATTCGAGTGAGCACATCCATTTGGAGGGGCACAAAGGCAGTCACACTCGAGCATTCCGATTTATGCACATAACAACGAGAGCTCTACCAACATGTATATCATTGAAGAAGCAAGTGATTCACGACGTAAACGTGTGCCCATTTGCGTTACTCCCGATGAAAAATATGGAATTGGGAAGTTATTCGGTCGAAGATCAGAAAGCGTAGCAATCGTAGCAACACCGTAGCATGTCATCATGAGCAGAATGTTCACATCCGGCCGAGAAATCAGAGAAATAGAGAATCCACACGGGCGTGTGGAAATTCCTCATGGGCGCGTGTACCGTCCACGCCCATGGAGTCGCCCGATTCCAACCCTATTTAAAGCCAATTCAGCCCGGATTTTGGTATTCTTTTCTCCATTTTTTCCCCAACTTGAGAGAGGGTTTCGGCTAAGGTTTTGAGGGGTATTGGCTAGGTTTTTGGAGAGGTTCTACGGTTCTGGCATCGCGTGTTGTTTGGAAGAAGGTTATTGGGAGAGCTTTCGTCGGCATCGATCCGGCGAGGCGTATCCTACGCCGGACAAAGGATCCCTTGCGACGAGTAGAGGACTCTTCACAAGACCATCGACACGACCATCGAGGGGGTTTCTTTATGGATTCATTGCTTTTGCATTCTATTTCTTTGATTGTACTTAGCTCCATGGAGAGCTAAACCCCTAGTGGGTACTCGGGTATTGTGAACCCTAGGATGTATTTGTTTCTTTGAACCTCTTTATTATGCTTTCAATAAATTGATGTTTATTGTGAGTTCCAACCTTGAATGCTTGATTGTATGAACATTTCCCCTAGAGTGACACTAGGGTTGAGAGTTCTTGTTGGTAACCTTGTGAGTGAGTGACACACCACGAGCGTTAGACAAAGCTAGGTTGGAGAGGGTTGAGAAGGTGAGTCGAGAGGTACAGGAGCGTCTTCTTTCCCCTCCGGTGTGATAGATTCTATCTCCGTTCCTCGAGTTCTTTGCGGCTATAATAGAGTGAATGGTCTGAGGGATGAACTTCCGCTGGGGCTTAGTTGAGCGTGCAACGGAGTGAAGCGTTGAGGGGATCTTAGTATCTAGGGCTTAATTGTGGTTAGGGACCTTCCGCCTGGACCAAAGTGTTAGGCCTATAATTAGGAAGAGATTTATCACCTGGAATCCCTAGAGCTCATTGCAACTTTATTCGAGTGCGAGGTTGAGAGGTTATTTAATCTCTCCTCCGGGACATAAATAGAGTTAGGCATAGTTGACCTTAGATTTGGGACTATGTATGTAAGGATTTCCACGACTCACCATTGCATTGATTAGGAAGCATAATAGAGAGTTCTTGCACTTGAAGCGATTATCCTAGGTGAAGCATTATCTGAGTACCCCATCTTTATCGATTGCCTTACCTCCTCCTTACTTTTGCTCTCTTACTTGTTACTTTTAATTGTTGAGAATTGAATCATTATCACACTTATCATTATTGATATTCCACATAGCTAAGAATCGAATTAAGTGTCTTTACTCCCTACTCCCTGTGGATTCGATACCCGCTCACCCGGGATTATTACTTCGACAAACCCGTGCACTTGCGGGATATACGCAAGGAGAACTTGTCAAGATCCTCGCTTGAGGCCTCTTGTGCTCATTGCAACTTGCCCTTTAGATCACTTGCATGGTGTGCCTTAGTCTATTTTGTTTATAGTTCTTACTTTTATTTATTTTTGTATTTGTGTTTGATACAACAACTCTCGGTTTGTAGACTAGATAGTGATACCTAGAAGAAAGTAATAATAGATCTTGGGTCCCAGGTGATACAACCCTCTCGTGTTTGCGCGGGAGATTTATTACTTGATGAGAAGGGATTACAATATAAGGTTTTCCTTATTTTTTTTTTTCATTCCATTGTAATCATATATATATAAATTATTATCTGAATATTCCAAGGACGTCTATATACATATATATATATATATAGACGACCTCGGAATATTTCTGAATACAAAAACCACCTCACTAAGGCATTCTAACAAACAACGGATACACCAGGACACTCTCCACTATTGTCATGATTGCTAACAAACAAGGGATCCTAATTACATGACTTTCATATCTAATTAATCTATTTAATTAATATAATTCATTAGCATCATTGGCCCATAATGAAATCTGCAAAACGTTTGGATCACCAGATCCATTTGCCCTTGCTATTACTCTGTTATGGTGGGGCAGTCCATGTCTTTGTACTCGTACCCGCAACAGAGTAAAATTAGAATCCCTAATGCTTTAGTTGAGTCCTTTTTAGTTTTTACTGCATAGTAAAAATTTAATAATAATAATAATGTGGGAATCTTCATATTTTTTTAATACTAATGAACAGGATTTCTAGATTATTCTGCCAAGCTAGTCTAAGGAAGCGATTTGTAAGCATAAGCATCTCATGGTGATTCCAATCCATGATTAGATGCATTCTAACGGAACAATGTGTTGCATAACATAACAAGATAAACCACTAATGGAAAAAATTGTGCATATCAAGAGTGTTCCCAATAGGTTTCTTGGAGCAAGCTTATTTCATTTCCTTTATATAATTTGCATGCTGACATTCTTAACATTGTAATTCTCAATTCATTTACTCCTTAAAACATAACATACTATTTGAGAAAGTATTATTTAATGCATAGCTTAGCAATTAGCCAACCGTATATGGAGTAATGAATCTCTATATAAGACTTCAAACATTGAGCAATTAACTGCTTATTCAGTTCAATTTTTTTGCTTCCACACTAGAATTTGTTTTTATGTGTAGTGCTTTAACAATCCGTAAATATTTTTGTAATTTATATATATATGAATATCTCTGTGGATGTTTTCTTGATAATTTTCAGTTTTGTTATATTTTATTTCATGTTTAAAATCAAATCACTCCCCTAGTAATACTATTTTGTACTGTTCATGTATTGTACATCTGGTCCAAATACTATAAATGTATTATTTATAGTATGGGTGTGGGTCCACTATGGAAGAAACAATGGTTTCACCCCTTCAGGGTTACAGGCAGGGGGATTTTTGTAGAAAATTTGTAAGCTATCGTAATTGGTGCACCTCCGTATCTGTCTGTCCCTTTGGTAAACCCTTAAATAAAGGACGCTTGACGCCTATTAGTTAAAAACAAAAACAAAATATTCTTTGATTTTTTATTTCAGTTTGTGTTTTTTTTTTTTCATTTTGTCTTTAAAAAACAAATGTAGTCTTCATATATTAAAGGCTATAATTTACACATGAAAATAAGCCGGACTTTTACTTCAAATAGATGAGTCAGCTTTTAAATAATTATATTATAGCATAAATTGAGTGCATTATAGGTATTACTATCTGTTAGTATGATTACTTTAATCATAAATTTTTCACCTTTTAATTTCTTATTCTGTATTTCTTCTGTTGAATTAATTACAGCATTATGCTTGAGCTTAGCTAAATTTACTCAAATCAATACAAATTATTCAGTTTTGCATTTCTTGGCGTGCACTTGTGCGATGACTATCATGCAAATGCTTGGGCTTCAATTTTTTAATATATTTGAGTATGAGTTGGATAAATAACTGAAGTCATGTTATCTTTCATCTATTGTGTCAAGTAATATCCTCTTTTCTTAATCAAATTGTTTGAATATAGTATTTATATCATGATTTTAACCTTAGAGATATTTGATTTTTTTAAAAAAAGGTTAAATTCATTTTAACCCCTTCATATTTGGATGCACTTAATTAGATTGCTCAAGTTTCATTTTTGCAAATTTTATGGCTAAAGTGAAGAATATTTTGGGTGCCATTTTTAACAAAAACGCAAAGTCAAATGAGAAAAATAATTTTTTTTAAAAAAAAGAAAGATAATCAGAATACATGTGGATGTGCAATAATATCATTTTTGGAAGAGACAATAAAAGGAAAGGAAAAAAAATTATATATTAACATAAAACTAAATATTAAACTAATAGTTCTCTGCACTTAATTTAATGAATACTATACTCTTGTTCATAAAGAATAAAATCAAAATCTTCTCGAATAGCAATATTAGGAAATATTAAGAAACCATCAACAAGGTTCAATGAAAATGCTGGGTATCTACCTGAACCACCGAGATCAACTAAGAAAAAAGCACCGCTTGAGAAGAATATTGAAGGTACGCCCTCTAAGCCGCTCCTCATCTCCGATTGGTCAAATGCTCAATTTGCTTGTTATTGTGATGCTTGTGGTATTGCTTTTACTGATTCGGCAAATGATTGTTTTAATCATCTACGTAACCTAGAATTAGCAGCCTCCGTGAGAGGGAAGGCGGAGACCTCTGCGGAGGTCCGCGAACTCTAAGGTATTATTATGAACATTATCACTTGGAATGTTAGAGGTCTAGGTATGCCTTCTAAGCACTTTTTGGTCAAGGATTTTCTTAACTTGCACTTCGCGGAGGTGTGTTGCCTGCAAGAATCTAAACTTGCAGAGGTCTCCAATGCTACCTGGCGGGAAATCGGGGGTAGTAGACTGGATCAATTTGTCTTTGTTCCCGCGAATGGGACTCCAGGTGGAATCATTGTAGGGTGGAACGGGGCTCTCTTGGTGGGTACGCTTGAAAGGGTGGGGATTTACAGCGTTACTGTAAAAAAAATTTCCATCAAGGGTAACTTTATCTGGCGATGTACTTCGGTTTATGAACCAAACGCCAGATCTCAGAAGCAATCGTTCTGGGAGGAGCTTAATAGTTGTGGTGGTGATCCACTGATCCCCTGGGTGATTTGTGGGGACTTCAATGCTATCTTCTCGGCTGAGGATAAACCATCGGGTGTGCTAAACCAGGAGGATTTGCGGAGGGGAAATTGTTTCGTGCACAACTTGGGACTGTTTGAACCTCCCTCGATGGAGAGAAGATTCTCCTGGACTAATGGACAGGAGGAGCCGATTTGGGTTAAGTTGGATCGTTTCTTGGTGAACGGTGCGTGGGCCGATCGCTTTCCTAGACTGACTCAAAATAACCTCCCTAGGCTTGGCTCGGATCATGTTCCAATCAGACTGGAAGGCGGCCTTCATTGTTCTATCCCTAGACCTTTTAGATTTGAGTTGGTCTGGACTTCGGCTAAGGGGTTCCATGAGCGGGTTCGCCAATGGTGGATTACTCCAGTCCTTAACGGCTGTGGTGCATTTATTCAGTACAAAAAGCTTTCTATGTTGAGGGAGTGCTTGCGTAAATGGGCCAAATATGAGTCTGGTTCCATCAAGCTCAAAAAGTTGGCCTTGCTACACGATTTAGATGCGCTTGATGTTAGGAAGGAAGAAAGGTGCCTTACTCTTGACGAATTTCAGCTTGAGCAAAATCTGCTATCTTCGTTAGCTGTCATACATAAGCAGGAAGAAATCTATTGGAAACAAAGAGCCAGACTGCAATGGCTTAAAGAGGGGGACGGGAACACGAAGTTCTTCCATGCGGTGGAAAATGGGAAGAGGAACAGGAATTTCATCCCACGGATTTTACATGAAGGACAGACTACTGAGGACCCTCATGCTATTGGCAAGGCCTTCAGCTCACGCTTTAAACAACAGTTTGGTCGTAAGCGTGAAACAAGGTTGAGGGTGGATTTTAGGAAGTTGTTGGCGCACAAATCGGATGTTGACTTGTCTGCCCTGGAGAGGCCTTTCGCTTTGGATGAGGTTAAGAGCGCTGTTTTTGAGCTCGGGAAGATAAGGCCCCGGGCCCAGATGGTTTTCCGTTGCGGTTCTTCAAACAATTTTGGGATACTATCAAGTCTGACCTCTTTCAGCTCTGCGAGGACTTCTACTCGGGACGTGCCAATTTGGAAAGGATTAACTGGGCTAATATTGCGCTTATACCAAAAGTGGATTCCCCTGAATCGACAGGAGATTACCGACCGATTAGCTTGATCAACTCCACCTTGAAAATTATATCCAAGTTGCTGGCGAACAGACTTAGAGGAGTCATTAAAGCACTAGTTGACACGACCCAGTCCGCATTCTTGAAGGGCAGATGTATCATAGACAAGATTGCCATGGCGGAGGAGCTGATTTTTAGTATTCATAGCGTAGGCTCCGGGTTATATTCGAAAGTCGACTTTGCCAAGGCCTTTGATTTGTCGATCGGGATTTTTATGTTTGACCCTCTTTGAAAGCAAGGGGGTTTGGAGATAGATGGTTGGGCTGGATCCGGAACATTTTGGTCACCTTTAAGGCGAACATTCTTGTTAATGGTGCACCAAATGGTTACATTAGATATCAGAGAGGGCTGAGGCAAGAGGACCCTTTATCACCACTGCTTTTTGTCCTGGTCTCTGATGTGCTCAGCTCCATGTTCACTCATGCACTGAATTCCAAGATCCTGGTCGGTGTGCCGCTGGGGAATTTTCAGAGTCATTGTAATCTCCACTACGCGGATGATCTTCTTGTCCTTACCACAAGGGGGTTGGAGGACCTCAGGATCGTGAAGCTAATCCTTTTGATTTTTGCTCGTATGACGGGCCTTGAAGCAAACTTCTCTAAAACCTGTCTTTCCTCGACTAGGATGGGGGTTCTACCGATGGCTTCTGCGGCAGCTACTCTTAACTGCTCTACGGGTCTTCTTCCTGTAATTTATCTGGGGTTACCGATTTCAGGACTCGACCTCGTAGACAGGATTGGGAGCGACTTATTTTAAATATGAAAAAGAGACTCTCCTCGTGGAAAGTGAGACACCTCTCTCTGGGGGGCCGTTTAACGCTAGTGAAGTCAGTGCTTACTGCCCTGCCAACTTACTGGATGTCCCTCTTCAGGTTGCCTAAGTGGGTGATTAAAGCATTAGATCGTATCAGAAGAGATTTCTTATGGTCTGGCCCAGATATTGATCATCCGAGTTGTAGGCTGGTGAGGTGGAAACACATTTGTCGCTCCCGGGATCAAGGTGGTTGGGGCATCCTAGACCTGGATAACTTCAACGAGGCACTATTAGGTAAATGGTGGTGGAAGTTCGCGACTAATTCTAATTGGATTGGCTCGGAGGTGATTCTCTTCAATTATGGTGAACCAAGTTGGAACATGTTTCCTAGACAGTCCGGCAGAATTTCCTTCTTTTGGAAGGTGATCTCCAGATGTCTTCCACCTCTTAGAGGATGTATCTCTTTTGATATCAACTCTGGCAAGGAGACCCTCTTCTGGAAGGACAATTGGCTAAATGGTTGGGATCTTATATTGGTGTGGCCGGACATTTACTTTGCGACGCACCAGCAAAATGGTTCGGTGTGGGATCTGAGGTTGTTGCTGACTGAGCCGCCTTTCTCTGTGGAGCCTGAGATGTGTGTAATCCGTGATAGGCTACAAAGATCCAAGCCGGATGTCAAGGACACTAAGCAGTGGAAGCTGACGAGAAATGGAGCTTACTCGGTTAACTCCTTTTACAGATTTCTTAATGATGGTGGGCTGCGTTGTCCTATCTCAAAATTTTTTTGGAAAAATAACTGGCCGAGAAAGATCAACATTTTCAATTGGCTGGCCTGGAATAACAAGATACTAACTCTGGATAATCTTGCACAAAGAGGTTGCAATAAGCTGCTCCCTACTGCAACTTGCGTTATGTGCCATTCTGATATCGAGTCGGTTGACCACTTGTTCTTGCACTATGCTTTTGCTCGTGCCCTGTGGGAATACTTTGGTAGACTTTTTAATATACTGGAACCTCCAAGGACCTTATGTCAAATTTGGTGTTCATGGAGGTTGGAGTTGAGACCTTCTAGTCGGGGCCTAACTGACCTGGTTGTTAAAGCTTTATTGTGGAATATCTGGATTGCTCGGAATGATTGCATATTTAATTCTCACTGCTTGCCTGTGCATGCTTTGTACTTGAAGGTTAATCGTATGCTCCTTTCGTGGTTTGATGTTCTTACAGAGCGATGCAAAGCAAAAGTCGGAGTAGCCCATGGCAGTCGTTCGACGTAGCTTGGATTTACTTGGAGCTAGTGGGGAAATGACTGGGATAGCCGAGGGAGGCGAGCGATATGTCCACAGGGCTAGACTCCCTTTGATGTTATAGGCTCGAGGGAGGCTCGTTGTTCCTCCTGCTTTTGTATTTTTGGTGTCCGATCTTGTGTATCACTTCTTGTGGTACACCCTCTGTATCTTGTCCTTCTATCTTAATTTAATGTGGTTTATCCATCTTTTCAAAAATAAAATAAAATAAAATAAATAAATAAAAAAAATATATCAACTGTATTTCAACGCAATCTATCTAAGGCATGGTGAATAAAATTAAGATGAATCATGGGTTTGATAAATCTTCAATAATAGCTTGATAGATGATGATGATGATTACAAGACCAAGCAGAAAATAGTTATGATGAATATAAATTAAAGACAAAAATAATTAGCATTATACGGAAATAGAATAGATAAAAACAAAGTTGTTGAATAGCTATATTTTGTAAAATCTTACTATGCATCCTTGACCAATTTTTTTTTTCAGCCAATTTTCCTATTTTAAACTTTTCCATACCGTTGTTGATATTGAGGAGTGAATAAAATAATTGCTCTCATAAACTTGCATAAAGAAAACACCATTATTAAATTTATTGGGCAGCTTACTTTTTTTTTTGGATCTCATTCACTTGACATCCACATCTCTAGATGTGTTACTGTTTATTTTCATGCATTTGCTAATTAATTAATCACTGTGGGTTATATCCGACGTGCTCAAGTATTTTACTATTTTTAATTATATATCAGATCTCAGATTGCTAAAAGTTCACTTAGCTCCTAAAATGATTTGAATTTGTGGGCAACCCATATATTGTCGAAATTAAAGTTGGTTTTTGGTCCTGTGGTTATATGTTTCCATTGTCTTATTGGTTCTAAAAACATATTGGTTCCCACAAGTCATGCATGGGTATGAAAATCAAACAAAGTGAATTGCAAAATCAAGTTAGTAATTAAGTTGTGTTTTACAATTTATTCTAATCCCACTCATAGTTTGTATGAATATATATATATATATATGTAATTGAATGTTATTCTTTTCTAAGTAATTGTATGATTTTGGGCTACATCTATGTTATTATTATGTTACTAAGCAATAATTCGTATATTAACATTATGTTACTAGCAATAATTCTGATTGTAATAGAATTGGAGTGATTGCAGGTGTTCTTATCTTCATAGAATTCTAATGCTTTGTTAAGCTGTCTCAGTTGCATCATTCATTCACAATATTTATTTATTTATTTATTTATTTCCTTTTTCTATGTTTGCTTCAAGCCAAACACAAAGCTGCACATTTTTGGGTAAGAGAGCATGGGATTCTTCAATGCATCCCAAGAAGTCTTATCTAATTGTTTAATCCCTTTGCCTTTTTAGGCCCCAAGAAGAAGTAATAATAATTATAATGCATTCTAATAATTATTCACAATTCAAAAGTATAAAATAGTCATTAAAATTTTTTACAATAATTATATCTTAAAAGGAAATAATAATAATAATAATAATAATAATCGATAAATTAGCAACTATGTAATAGATCTAATAGTTATCACTAAACTGTGATATTAGTTAAAAAGTTAGGAAAAATCAATGAAAGGTCATAGTCCAAAGATAAATAAAAGACATCTCTAAGTGCATAAATTAGATGAAAATTTTAAACTATGACTTACAAAAACCAAAACTAATGCAATTCTGATGACATCTTCATCAAAAAGAAAATTCATCAGTATGTCACTCACTTAGCAACATGGCAATATATAAACTAAATAAATAAATAGAAGATATTGGATTTGAAATAGAGCACCTAACAATCACCAGCATCATTCCCTTTGAGCATTATTTACATTTTCTTGAGTAGGTATGCCCATGAGCACAGCAAAACTGTAATTGAATAGCTGTTGCATCTATTTAGATTTCCCTGACATCATTCATCAGAAAAGAACATGTTGCGATAACCAAAAAAAAAATTAAACCTTTTTTTTCTTATTTTTTGAGATTTTCACACAACTGTCAAACCATTGGTGGTAGAATTTGAGAATCTAGTTCTTGGTCTATTATCAGCAGATAAAGTCTCATCTATGGCTTTTCTCTTGTTACTGTTGATGCCCTGCTGTTGTGTTTGTTGTTCTTCTTTGAGTTTGCCTTTTATTATATGAGGTATGAGCTTTTTCATGTCTGATAGCTTGACAGGTTTGAGAATGAATTCTTCTGCTCCTTCTTCCAAACACCTGTTGGAATTTGCAAAAAGGAATTTTTAGAGGTTGAGTGATGACCAGGAGACAAGTCATGGCATAAAATCTAGCAAGGAAAAAAGAAAGAAATCTTTGGGATGTTTGATTGAATTGTATTTATTCCATTTTTGGATTTTATTTTTTTTAACTGACTTTTTCTTCATGTCATTTTGTGATTTGGAAGACCAGAACCTTCTTTTCTTTTCTTTTCTTTTCTTTTTTCTTGGTTGTGAAGATAAGATTTATTAAGTCAGATGTTGTGCATGATGCAATCAAAAGCTATTTTGAAAGAAAAGAAATGCAGGAATTTTTCTTCTTACCTGTTGATTCTGGATGGAACATTCTCAGAAGACATTATCACAACTGGTATGTCTTTCAGAGATGATGATTCCTGATTCAATACAGCAAATCAAAACATAAACAAATTATGATTTTCTTCTTCTTCTTCTTTTAATATATATATATATATATTTGAATAAATATATTTTCTTCTCTTAAAAAAAAAACAAAAACAAAATAGGTACCTTGACTCTCTTGAGCAGATCATACCCAGTCATCCCAGGCATGCAATAATCAGTGATAATCAAATTGACCTCAATCTCCTGAAAAAAGAAAGAAAGAAAAGAAAGAAATAAAAAAACATGAATTAAAGACTATGAATTAAAATTTCGAAACAAAAATGAAATGATTCAGATAATAATTACATTATTGGGAGAAACAGAAGCAGTGCTGTTGTTATTGCTCTGCTCATCATTCAATCCAAGAAACTCCAGAGCTTTGCTTCCTGACTCCACTGTGGTTACTGAATCACCAGAAAAGAAAAAGAAAAGAAAAATCAATACCTAAAACTCAAAAACAGATCTTTTCCATGATGAACATTAAAGATTAAACTACATACATACCTTGATAAGATGAAGTCTTGAGAAGCCTCTCAATTAGTTTCCTGTCAATAAGGCTGTCATCTACAGCCAGAACATGGTACTTTGATTCTGCAACAACAACACTCATGATCCCAAAAAGAAGAAATAATAATAAGAAGAAGATGTTGATTTGGAAAGAAAGAAAGAAGGTTGGAATGGGTTGGAGGGTGGTGTTCTGTGAATGTATTATATATATGTGTTTGCGTGTGTATTATTTTGTTATGAAAATATATAGTGGGAGGAGGAAGGAGAGGTGGGAAAAGGCAAAAATAAAGCCCACCAAAATCCCACAACTTGGAAAGCAAGATCCGACCGGATATCATTTGGCAACTCCCCCCAAGGTTTGATTCAAAACTATTTATGTATTGGCACATTCCCTTTTTTTAATTTCTTTTTCTTTCTGCTTATCTTATTTTATTTTATTTTGAGATTTTCTGGATTTTATTTGTCATTTTTGGTCTGTTTTATTTACAATGTGGCCGTTCTAGTTTCTCACGGTTTCTTCATAAACACATTAGTTGCGTTTAGCTTGGAATCATATCAAGTTCTATTTGGAGTTAGTGACAGCAGGGAGTAAATAAATAAATAGTGATGATGATAATAGTGTATTAAAATTAAAAATTTAAAAATAATATTTTCATAAATTGATATATATATATATATAATATGCAAAATACAATGCACACCAAAAAGAAGGGAATCTAGGTTTTCCGAAGAGTCAAAAACAAACGGGAGCCCTGTTGGTGAGCATATAGAGTTTAAAAATAAAGTTATTCAAACTTGAGGATTTTATGGGTTGTATAAGAAACTTCAAATTTATCACTATACATAAACCGTGCTTAACAAGAGGTGGTAATATGATTTTGTAAGTATATGTGGTTTTACTCTCATATATATATATATATATATATTCAATAAAAGGGTTTTGGTCCAACGGTACTAATTTCACTATTTAACCTTGAGTTCAAGAACCTTAATATCTATGTTCAAAATACGCTAGATACAGTGGTACTAGAAATCTTTGGCTAGAAATACAGACTTATAGTTTAATCTTAATACCGTCTAGATGAGGGTGCCTCTAAGTATTTGTACTTGCCACACTCCTCCCAAAATAATAATAATAATTAAAATGATTGTGCTATGCAAAATAAGTAAAATTATAAAAACTTATAAATCTCTCAATTTTATGTTTGCCACTTTTTGTCCTGTTTTATTTATATTGTGGCCATTATAATAACTCAAAATTCTTCATGAATACATTGGCAGTATTTTAGCTTGGGATTATAACATGTGGTTCTGTTTGGAGTTAGTGCATTGTGACAAGATTAGGGTTAAAAAAAATTAGCGATGATGATGATAATCTATTAAAAATTATATATATGTGTGTGTGTGTGTGTGTGTATTATTAAATTAAGACATGTGCAGTCTAATTAATAATACACAATACTGTTTGAAATTAATAATATACAATACTGTGTTAGAAAGATAGAAAATTCCAATTTTCCAAAGAGTCAAAAAGAATTAGAACCTGTTTTATTCATGAACAAAGAGCTTCTAAAATAAGCATTCTGAAAACTCAGAATTTATGTGGTTTTCTAAAAATTACAAATTTATTATTATATTTTAATGTATAATATATGCTTAACTTGGTGTTATAATATGAGTTTATGACTGCGATGTAGTTTTACTCTCATATATATATATATATTATTAAAAGTTAAAAATATCTGTATTTTTGGTATTTTATTATAAAACTATTAACTGTAATATATGTCTATTAAATTTAAATAAGGAGGGAGGTAATACAGAAAAAGATTGTTTGACAGATATCTTTATATATGTTAGTAAAATTAAATTATATATATATGCACTTACATTATCTTAAAAAATTAAATTATACACACACGCCTTGCATTTCATCATTAAATTACCATTGAAAAAAAAATCCTTCTCAATATTTAATTTTTTTTATCCTCACATTTATATTTATTAGAAGAATAAATAAAATAATTATATATAAATATATTTCATCAAAAAAAGTTTGTCCAAATGGTAAGTAAAGGCAAAAAACACATGTTTGGACATGACTGTCCTCTTAAGACTCTCAATGTATGACCTAAACCTGTTTAGAACTTATCACTCTTAAAAAGTGGGTGGGCATAAATATAAATATAGATATGTATTAAAATATTAATTTTTATAAATCATCTTAAATCAAAATAAATAAAATCCAAAAACACAACTAATTTATTAAATATGAAATCTTATATTTATTAAATTGTGTCTATATATATATAAAAGCGAATCCCGGTAGGAGATACTATGACATCATGTTGCACAAGAGGCCACATCTAATTCATCCCTCTCTTTTTTATTTCTTTCATGCGAGCTTTGAGGGTTGATTTGGCCAAAATTTCATGTGATCCTTCCTCCGGGTATCCTCCCTTGTTTTGATTTGTTAATTTTTTTTTAGCTATGATCATATTTACTCAAATTTAAGATTTTTTTTAAATATTCAATAAACTTTTATGATTCCATATTTCTTTACCAGTTTTTTTTTTAAGTTGTATACCCTGTTAATGAAATTTGAACTTTAATTTTTTTTTCTTAAAATAAATAATGTTTTTACAAGTATGCATTGCATTCTCAAAATAAATCCAAAACGGTTATTGTAACTTAAATTTAAATTATGTAGGCTTTAATTTCAAAACAACCCTTTTATAATATAATTGCTTTCCAAATTTTTAATAAAATAATGAAATTTATACATTAGTTTTTAAGAAATTAAGATATCTAAAATTTTATAATTATGAGCGTGATACTTCAGTTCCGATTTGATTATAATTAAATTTTTGTATAAGGCAATGAACTATAACACAGAATAGAAGAATGAAAAATTTGTACTTATATAAATCATGTATTTTATAAAAATAAACCATAAGATTTGTTGTAAGACGACTTAAAACATACAATTTTGTATGAACTAGATTTGAGCCAAGTCATTACAGTCACACATATTGCTTATATATAAAATTAGTCAATAAGATTTAGGCTTTTTAATGTTCTCAATATTACCATAACAGACAATAATTATTATACATCGGTAAAAATCATGATTTTTGGAAAATACACATCAAACATTTATTATTTTTAAGACTAAACAAAATAACAAAAATTATTTATTTATTTAATGTCCACCTTCCCATAGCACATGAAAGAAGCCTACATCAAAGATCTCCATTCCATTTGTTATGTTAATATAAAAACAAGCTCAAACGCCAACACCATCTGTTGCTTGGGTTTAATCAAATTGAGATTTGAAGAAGGTACATGCGTTGCTTAGATTTAATCAATTTTGAAGTTTCAAGGAGGTACATTGCATAGTGCATTTGGCATGTACCCTTTGTACACATCTCTTTAAATTCTTAAATAGTCCCCACGCTTACTTGGAACTCTCTTTGCGTTGGTTGCCAATGACAAATGTTCATATATTTTCCAAACAAATTGAATTAATTTTTCTTTGTCTTTTTTAACTTTATTATCTTAAAAACAACAGAATTTTGAGAAAATTTTCAATTTATGCCCATTGGTCATTAAGGCCATATTTGGATTAATTTCTCAGAGTAGTTTAGTAAAAAGTGCTTCTAGAAAAAGAAAGTGTTTTTAACGGGAGTAGAGTTAAGCACTGTATTTTCTAACTGTTGTATTAAGTTTTACGTAAGCAGAAATTATAATAATAAATTTGAAAAACAACTTTTTCATAAAACATGAGCGTTTTCAGTTTTTACAAACCTAACTGAGGAAAAATCGATCGAAATAATTTTTATTGAGCGTAAAGTGTTTAAGCGATAGACGTTTACGGGTTTTCTAGTAATCGAACATGCCCTACATCACGAGGAAAATCTTAGATCCATTCATAATGACAATGACCTTTTTGTCCTAGACCATTAATTCTTTCCTTCATGACCTTGTTCCTGTCTTTGACTTGTATACTTTTTTTGTTCGAGCCACAATATTGGTAATTTACCTTTTTGTTTAATATCTTTTATTGAGTTAAGTTAAATAATATGTAAATTTATATCAGTATGCCTTCATCATCTATAAGAAAGTAAAGCCAAAATGAGAATAAATTAACTTTTTCATTTTATATGATTTATTTTAAAAATTTTATAGGTGGTTAAAATAAGTAGGATGCATCTCAAAAGCATTGTGTTACTAGAGAAAATGTCATACAGAAAATTAAATAAATAAATCTATATATGTGTACTTTTAAAAAATCATAATTACAAAAATACTTTCTTAAATTTGTCTTCGATATGTAGACCTCGCAAAAATGAGGTTATTAAGTGCATAACCCTCTCACAATGAATCATAAGTTATTACTCTAAATCATTAGATTACTGTATACAAGGCTTTTTTCTTCACTTAAATTAATGACTCAAAATTGTTTTTCTTCTTTCTTAGGTGTGTAAGTATAATAATTATATATATATATATATATTGTTAGAAATATATATATATATATATAAATAAATGTAATACCTATAAGGTTTATATATAAAATTTTCAACATATAGAGATGGATATACAGAAATATAAAATATATATATTTGGGTAATTTTCTATCTATTATTAGATAAAATACAAAAAAAAAAAGTTAACTGGTAAAAATAAAAAAATAAAAAATAAAAAAAAACCTCTTGGCCAAGTTTGAATATTTCATAGGCAAGGAATTGAAGTTAGGGCCCATTGGCATAGAGCCCTCCATCCTTGACTCAATGAATACCTTGTATTGAAGACCATTGAATTCCAAGCACACCATTTCACAGCACCTTCCTTCCCTAATGACTAGAATATTCTAGAACCCCCAAATTGAATCTAACGAATACTAAACAGATACATATGAATCTAAGTACATTCAGTAATATAATATACTTGTTTTTTTTCCGCTTTAAGTCGGGTAATTTTCTTAC
>NC_052477.1:11652953-11689926 GCF_009730915.1 Dioscorea cayenensis subsp. rotundata | reverse complement strand
GCAAGGTCCTTACCGCACTACTCGGATGATCCGAGTTAAAGGGGGGGGAGTGGGGGGAGCATGGAATACTTATTGAGTAGTAAAGGTGACTTAGAAGAAATGGAGGAGATTGAGGAATGCGATTTTAGAAATTATGGAAGGGTCAAGTCATCAATGTAAGAACCTCCAGAGCTAAAATTGAAACTCCTTCCTGAGCATCTAGAATATGCCTTCCTAGTGGAAGAATCGACACTCCATGTTGTCATCGCCTCGGATTTAACAAGGGAGCAGAAGGACCAACTCTTGAGCGTGCTGAGAAGGCACAAGAAGGTAATTGCGTGTAAGATTTCTGACATTAAAGGAATCAGCCCATCTTTTTGTACACATAAAATACTTATGGACGATAATCACAAACCCACAGCCATTCCCCAATGAAGACTCAAGCCCAACATGAAGGAGATCGTGAAGAATGAAATCATAAAGTTGCTTGATGCGGGCATTATCTACTCGATCTTTGATAGTGCTTGGGTGAGCCCAGTGCAACTGGTGCTAAAGAAGGAGGGAATGACAGTCATCACTAATGAAAAAATGAGCTTATTAACACAAGGACAGTCACTGGTTGGAGAGTCTGTATTGACTATAGGAAACTCAATGATGCTACGAGGAAGGATCATTTCCCTTTAGCTTTCATTGACCAAGTGCTTGATAGACTTGTGGGACATTCTTACTACTGCTTCTTGGATGGTCTTTCTGGATACTTTCAGATTCATATCACCCCAGAAGATCAGGAGAAGACTACTTTCACTTACCTTTATGGGACATTTGCATATCGTCGAATACCGTTTGGGCTTTGTAATGCACCGGCTACATTCCAAAGATGCATGTTAGCAATCTTCAAAGATTTGGTGGAAGATATTATGGAGTTGTTTATGGATGATTTTTCGGTCTTTGGGGATTCATTCAAGTTGTGCCTTGAAAATCTTGAACGAGTCTTAAAAAGGTGTGAGGAGACTAATTTGGTTCTTAGTTGGGAGAAATGCCACTTTGTGGTCAATGAGGGCATCGTACTCGGTCATAAGATTTCAAGGAGTGGAATTGAAGTAGAAAGAGTAAAAGTTTCCACCCCCTACCACCCCCAAGTTCAGTGAAGGTAATCGGATGCTTCCTAGGACATGCAGAGTTTTATAGAAGGTTCATCAAAGACTTTTCTGCAATTGCCCGACCATTGACAAAACTCTTGGAAAAAGATGCTCATTTTGAGTTTAATGAAGATTGCATGAATGCCTTCCTTTGTTTGAAGAAGAAACTTGTTGAAGCAGCAAAAGTGGTTTCTCCGAATTGGAATTTACCTTTGGAGGTGATGTGTGATGCAAGTGACTATGTAGTGGCTGCAGTATTAGGACAAATACAGGATAAACACTTCCATATTATTTATTATGCAAGTAAGATTTTGAATGATGCACAAGAGAACTACACTACCACGGAGAAAGAATTGCTAGCGGTGGTCTTTGCTTTTGATAAATTTCGGTCAAATTTTCTGCTATCCAAGGTAATTGTTTTTACTGATCACTCTACACTCAAATACCTGCTGCATAAATCTGAGGCCAAGCCTCGATTGATCCGTTGAGTGCTTCTACTACAAGAGTTCGATCTAGAGATAAGCGATAAAAAGGGGGCGAAAAACCTGGCCGTTGATCATTTATCATGCCTTGAACGGCCTAATGATGAGGAGCTGAAGAGAGGGGGGATAATTGACACATTCCCTGTGGAACAATTATGTAGTATTCAAATAGTGATAGCGGATGAGACTCCATTGTTCACTGATATTGCCAACTATCTTGCAGCAAAAATCTTGCCTAAGTGGCTTATCATCAACAAAAAAAAGAAATTCTTCGCCAATTTGTAGCACTATATATGGGAAGACCCCTATTTGTTTAGTGTTTGCTGATCACATTGTAAGGAGATGGGTTTCGGTAAAAGAAGGACATGATATTTTGCTACACTATCATTCGGGCCCGACCAAGGGGCATTGTAGTGGGAGCAGAACAGCTAAGAAGGTTCTTGATGCAGGGTTATACTGGCCCACAATTTTTCAAGATGCTCAAACGTTTGTACAACATAGTAATAAGTGCCAAAGAGCCGATAGTATCTCAAAAAGAGATGAAATGCCACAAACGTGGAATCAGGCTTGTGAGATATTTGATGTTTGGGTGATAGATTTTATGGGACCATTTCCTAGTTCTCAATGTAACAAATTCATCCTTGTAGCAGTGGATTATGTCTCCAAATGGGTGAAGGCGCAAGAACTTCCATCTTGCGATGCAAGGATCGTGGTGAAATTCCTCAAGAAATTGTTCTCGCTATTTGACACTCCAAGGGCAATTATTAGTGACAGGGGCACTCACTTCTGCAACTCCCAACTCGAAATAGTTTTGAAACAATATGGGGTATCACATAGAATCTCAAGTACATATCACCCCTAAACAAGTGGTCAAGTCGAGGTATCTAATAGGGAATTGAAGAGAATCTTGGAGAAAACGGTTAGTCATCACAGGAAGGAATGGGCAAATCAACTTGATGATGCACTCTGGGCATACAGAATGTCGTTTAAGCCACCTATTGGATCAACTCCGTATAGGTTGGTCTATGGGAAGGCTTGTCACTTATCCATCGAATTGGAGCACAAGGCTTATTGGGCAATAAATCAATTAAACTAAACCCCCTCATATAAATGGCCACAAGAGAAAATTCCAGTTAAATGAGTTTGATGAATAGCGAGCCATGGCATATGAAAGCTCAGTGCATTACAAAGAAAAGACAAAGGAATACCATGACCGGCACATAAAAGAAGCTAAGCACTTCTAAGTCGTAGATCAAGTGCTCCTCTTCAATTCAAGACTGAAGCTTTTCCCGGGAAAATTGAAGTCGAGATGGTATGTGCCATATACAGTATTACAAGTATTTCCTCATGGTGCCGTGTAAATTTGTCGCCCAATAAAAGGTGTGTTTAAAGTCAATGGCTATAGGTTGAAACTTTATTTTCCAAGTGGCAACACTTCCCCAAAGGCTAGAGTTAACTTCCCTCCATTTGTTCCACCATGATTGTTTAAGGTAATGCACATCAAGCTAATAACGTTAAACAAGCGCTTATTAGGAGACAACCGAAGTTCCTTTCATTTCTTGTATTTTTTTTTCTCATTTATGTTGTTTTGCTTAACTTGTATTTTTAGTTGTGGTTTGGTTATAGTTGCATTCTCATCATTTTTTTTAGTTCCTTAGCCTTCGTGTTCTCTTGTTTGTCATGTGGTCTTTGAGCAATTCTTGTTCTTGATGCATGCTTATTGGTGTTTTGAGTGTTTTATAGATGTTTCCAGGTTTTTTTTGTCAAGGTTTCATCCATAAGAGAAGTGTGCAAAGTGTGAAGAAAAAGTTATGCATCAGAAAAATCCCGAGGACCATCCTTGCGGCCTCAAGGATGCCCCTCGGGATTCATCCTGTGAGTTCTAAGGACCATCCTTACGTCTACAAGGATGCCCCTTGGGATTCATCCTGTGAGTTCTAAGGACCATCCTTACGTCTACAAGGATGCCCCTCGGCACTCATCCTAAGAGTCTTGAGGACCATCCTTGTGGCCGCAAGGTCGGTCGCCCTCATTATGTGGTTTACCCCTGATCCATGTGGAACAACTAGGATTCACACCAAGGAATCAGGGAAGTTTCTTCATTCCAATTCTTTGTTTATTGTTTTTCATTCCCCACTTTTCTCTGTTGACTTAGGTACATTGAGGACAATGTACGACTTTAGGTGTGGGGATGGTTTTTTTTTTTACTTGGAGTGTTTTGTATTTTTTGCATGCTTGCTTCCTATGATGGCTATGCTTGTTTAGTTAAGGACTTCCTAGCTTGGTAGATTGATAGTTGTGACCTATACATTGCATGTGCTTGAATGTTGCTCTCTTTCATCTTTAGTGCACCTACATACATGTTCATGATTACTTTCACCTTGTGCAGTCCAACCAACCCATCATAATGATTTTGGCATTAATTTGTTAAATTCCTTCTTCAATGCACTTTTAAGAGCTTTTGAGTTCATTTACTATTTTCTTTTGCTTAGAGTGATCTATTGTAGCAAGTCTATACACGTGACATGAGATACAGTTTGTACATGTGAACCAAATGAAAATTTTTTTTTGAGTCTATGACAGTATTCCTCTACTAGTTTAGCATGAATGCGTCTATATAGACTGTATTCGAGTATGTTGGGTGGCTCTTGTGCCTAATTAGCATGTGCATCCTTTAGAAAGATTGTAAAAAACTTTTTGTGCAGTCTACATTAGTCGGACTCAGATAGGGAAAAAAAATTGTGTATGGTTGTATTTATGTGTAAAGGAAATAAAGTATATCTCTTATTCCTTCGAAGCTTGCTGCGTAGTCATTTGAAAGTTAAAGTTTTATCTAGGAACCAAAGGGACTCTTAATTGAATATTGAGGCTGTCTTTAGTGTCTTAACGACATCTTCATTATGTGTGAGGTGAAAGGTCATCCTGGGGTAATCCAGGGTGTGGAGGTCAAGGTGGGAGTTAGCACACACACACATAGGGCACTATGGATGAAGCAGAGCTAATATCAATTCGCTAGTCATTGAACAACTAACTCCTTTATTACTATCCATTTGTGCTTGTGGAGTCCTTTACTTTTGAGCTTGAGGTCACACTTTTAGCCATTTATCTTCTTTCCCTTTGTTCTTCATGTTTGTTTGCTTGGGGAGAAGCAAACGGTTAGGTGTGGGAATGTTTGATAAATGTCTAAAAGTATGCATTTTTCATGTATTTATTTTGTATTATTCTTTACATTTATTTGTTGAATCGATGCCTTTTTGGTCTAAATTGCTTTATTTTTATATTTCAAGCCTAATAGAAGCCCTGGGGGTCTCGATGACCCGATTGGGTATGATTTCGGCATCAAAACGGCGTTTCCGAGCAAGGATTACTGTAGTACAGTACTGTAGCGGTTTTACTTTAGAGCTTGCACTGTAGCAGTTACTGTAGCTCATCACGGGCTTCTCGGCAGAAAACTAGAAATCTCGAGGGGTCAGCATACGGCCGGTGTACTGACCCGTTCACCCATCAGGATCTGGGTGTTTAAAGGCTTTGAAGGGACTTTTTAGAGGGTCATCATCTTCTTGGAGAAAAAAAGCTAGATTTTGAAAATCACTTCCACATCACCTTGTACCTGAGCTTTGGGATGGAAAAAAGGGAGGAAATCCAAGCATTCCTCTGCTAGGAGAGCAACATTTAGGAGGATCCACTTCAAGGACTTCATTGCTTGCAGATTGAAGACAACGGGAAGCCGCCCCTTAGAGTGGCGACCTCGGAAGATTTTCTCCGAGGATTAAAGCGTCATTCGGTCTTCACCTTTTGAGGGAGTGTTCCTCATGTTTCTTTTAGTTGTTTGTATGGATTGTTTGGTTGTTTTATTGAACATGAACAACTAAACCCCAAGGTCACCGGATGTAGATGAACCTTGGGAATGAACTTGTGATGTTTTGGATTATTTGAGTAATTTATGCATGTTTTGCTTGATGTGATTCTTTTTTGGTGTTCTTGATTGTTTTGGTAAATTTGATCGAGTGATGTATCAAATTCATGGTAACACTTTGTAGCATGATCATCGCCTTCATGCTAGACTCCACCAAACTTGGAAGGGATTATTGTATAAATATGCCGTGACCATCGGGTATTTATACCCGTCCATTCCTAGAGATGAAAACTACTAGTGTTTCTACCCTAACTTGAGAAAACCATCATTCTCCTTACAACCGTGTGGGAAGTTGGGTGGAAGAAATTCCTTATTCAACACTTGCATCGGGTTAGGGGTCAATTATCGTGACCATCAGGTTGACCTAAGTTTTGGTTTTCTCAGTCCAACTAGCCACATGCTTAACTTCTCAAATATTCTACTCACTTAAGTAACCCCCTTGGGGATCTAGATCCATGACTGTTTTCCAACCTTGAGCATTTTTTGTGTTTTGATTTTGTCATACTTCTTTAGAATTTCTCTTGCTTTTTATTTCGCTTTCTTTTCTTTTTTTCTCTCTTGAATTGGAATCGGTGACTAAACAAAAAGTTAGAAGTGAGTAAAGTAGCTTCTCGGGCCCCTTGGGAATACGACTCACTTGTGAATGCACGAGTGGTTTATTACTTAATGACCCCACGCGCTTGGGGGTGTTCACACTCTGTGTTGATCAAACTTTATCAACAATTGCATCAACGATCTACTTTTGCTTTCTTTCATCTAACTTTTTCTCCACAACCCTAAATGCAGAAGAAAACACAAATACACATGCATAAGTGATAAAATATGATAAAAGCGATGCTCGATGTAAGAACAGAATACTTCGTATTATTTAAAAACAAGCACTTTTCAATACTAACTATATTTTGTGATGGCGTACTATTATATTATATGGAATCTCTGGTATATTAGTGATAACACTAAAAGATCGAATGGAAAATTTGTGTTCTACATGTGAATATTTATGCTCCACGGTTAAGATATTGGTGGCTTATGATCTTTTCCATGTGTCTAGATTGTGGCATGCTATGTGTGATTTAATCCAGTGGAGGTTCCCGTAGCTAGCCTGTAGAGATAGTGTGGTTGACCAATATATTACCTATAATAGGAGGTACGTAGAGAGCCTAAATGAGACCAAACCTAACTGAGACCGTTAGAGTCACCACACTAGGCTCCCAAAGTCCAACGCCAATGAGGGCTATGATAAACGTCTAAATGTATGTATTTTATATGTATACATTTGTGACAATTTATGTGTATTTGGATGAATCGATGCCCCTGTGTGGTTTAATCATTTTCATTTGTATTACAGTCTTAGAAGAAGCCTAGATGAGCCCAAAAATGCATTCGTGAAGAGATCTGCACCAAAAACGTCATTTTAGGGCCTCAGGCATTGTAGCAAGCACTGTAGCACAACTTGATAAAGAATTTGTGAAGTCTCATATTTTGTTGACGGGCAACTTGACAATCGTGAAGATGCCAAAAGCTGACTGATGAATTAGAATTTTACTGTAGCAGTTTATGGAAATTTCGGCAGAAATCATCACGGGAATCTTCATGCCCATGAACCAGATCATGAAGCCATCATGAAAGTACTTTAAAAGAGTGGTTAGGGTATCATTGAAGGGGGTTTGGCCACCCTTTCTCCACCATCATCTTCTAAGGCTTAAAGGGGCTGGAGGAGGCAGATCTAAGGAGCAAAATTAAGGAAGAGAAGAAAGTTGCTATTAAGGATATCATCTAGGAGTTTGTCGAGGCCAATCTGCTGGATTCTTGTCACCACCTCTAGTCTACATCTAATGAAGTTTGTTTTTGAGCTTTCTGATGATCTACTTGTATTCTAGGCTTTCTCTCTATAATATATGGAACTAGACTCTCAAGGTCATTTGGCATCTGTGAACCTTGGGATGAACTTGCTTGTATGGATGTTGTGATTTAATTCTAGTGTATTTTATTTGATTTATGGTTAAAGCTTTGTGTTCATTGATGTGTTGGATTGCATGAGAACTTTATTGTTCAACTTCTGGTATTTCATACTCGGTTTTGTGGCCATCGCCCTTATACTAGACACACTTAGCTTGGAAAGGATTCATGTATGAATAGGCCCTAACCCATCTGGTATTTCATACCACTCAGAACATTAGGGATAAACCTAGATATTATGTATAACCCTAATTATAGATTTCCCTAAGCGTAATATAATCATAGGAGGATTTGGGTGGAAGCGATTCCGATCTAATACTTGTATGGGATTATGGTTTAATCGCCATGACCATTGGCGTTGACGTACTTTAGGATGCATCTTGGCCAAAAACCACAATTTCCTTTATAGTTCTAGCATCCTTCTAACTTTAGTAGTCCCGACGGGATCCTTGCACAGGGAATCATACTTTCATTGTTATTTGTTTCATTAATGTGCTTACGTGGTCTTTTCTATAGTTATCTCTCTTGTTAGTTTTCTTATTTTATTTTAAACCTATCTTTGTTAGATTAGACAGTGTCGTCTAGAGGGAAGTAATAACAGCTCTTGGGACCACAGGGAATATAACCCTCTCATGCTTACATCAGAGGTATTACTTGACGACCCGTGCACTTGTTGATCTCATCAAGTTTTTGGTGCTATTGCCAAGGAACTCAAAGAATGCTAGGAAAACTTCTAGCTCATTGCTCTAGTCATCTTTCTTTTCTTTTGTATATATTTTTCTTTCTATGTACTTTTTCTCCTTTTGTGTGTGTTGATTTGTTTTTCTTTTCTTTTATATTCTTTTATAACTTATTGTTTTTAGTTGTGTTTTTGGTCTAGGTGAAAGATCCCTAGTCACGATTAAGCCCCAGCACTAAAGGTTACTTCAACACTTCACTCTATTGCTCATACAACTAAGCCCTTGTGGAGTTTGTCTCTTAGCACTTCACTCACTTCACTCTATCATGACTGCAAAGAACTCTTTGAACATGGAGGTTGGATAAATCACATCAGAAAAGAAAGGGGACATTCCGCTATCTCTCAACTCATCCTCTCAACCCTCTTCAATATTGCTAAGTATAACCCTAATGAAGTTATCACCCTTTTAAAAGATTACCTTGATAGATTCTCAACACTAGTGTGACTCGAAGGGAAAATCAATTCAACAAACACACAAGATTGAAACTCAATGAAAACATCAATTAAGGGAAACATAAAAGAAGTCAATAAAACAAAATCATCCTAGGGTTTACAAGTCCAAGAAGACACTAGGGTTTAGCTCTCCATGGAGCAATACAAAATCAACAATGAAATCAAAAGTAAGTGCAAGAAATCCATAGAGAAAACCGGCTTGTTGTCCATGCTGATGGTCTTGAAGAGCCGCCTCGACTTCTATAAAGGTTCCCTTGTCAAACCTAGGGAACAACTCACCGAATCAATGACGACAAAAGCTCCCCTAATAGCTCTCCTCCAAAGGAACTCGATGTGGAATGCCGTAGAAGCATTCCTAAAACCTAGTGACACGCCCCTTTTGCGTGTGTATCGCAAGTGCACAGATTGTCAAAATAAGAAAAGTACCCTGCTGAGTGGGTAGTCGTATCCACAGGGAATAGTGATCAAAAACACAAGATTTGCTATTTAACTATGGTGAAGATGAATCAATAGTGGTGCGAACAATATCAATGTGAAGAAAAGAAAAGAAATAAAGAAAACAAGAAAGAGAGGCGGAATAAAATGAGAGGAGAGGCAATCGATAGGAAGTGGGGCACCCGGACATTCTCACCATAGGATTATTGCTTCAAATGCAAGACCAATCATTATCTCTCCCATCTAATGTCTAGTGAGTCATGGAAATCCTTAAACACATAGTCCCAAACTTAAGGTCAACTGTGACTAACCCTACACAATGCCCCGGTGGAGAAATCGCTCAGTCTCAATACCTCACACTATGCAAAGTTGCTTATAGATCTAGGGACTCCACGTGATAAATCATATTCCTTAATCTAGATCTAACCCTTTGGTCCAAGCAAAAGACCCCTAGTCATAATTAAGCCCCAGCACTAAGGATTATTTCAATGCTTCACTCTGTTGGTTGCACAACTAAGCCCGAGCAGAGTTCCTCTCTTAGCACTTCACTCTATTGTGACCGCAGAAAAATCTAGGAACATCGAGGTAGGATAAATCACACCGGAAGGGAAAGGGGACGTTCCGCTACTTCTCGACTCACTTTCTCAACCCTCTCCAAACTAGTTTTGTCTAACCCTCATGTTGTGTCACTCATCCACAAGGATTACCAAGATGGATTCTCAACCCTAGTATCACTCTAAGGGAATATTAACTCAAAAAGCATTCAAGAATGGAACTCAATTAGAACATCAATTAAAGAAAACATAATAAAAGGTCAATGAAATAAAATCATCCTAGGGTTTACAAGTCCAAGCACCCACTAGGGGTTTAGCTCTCCATGGAGCAAGATAAAATCAATAATGAAATCAAAAGTAAAAACATGCAATCTATGAGTAAGACTCCCTTATAGTCTGTATTGATGTTCTTGTGGAGTAGCCTCGTCTTCTCCAATGGTTTCATCGTGAAGCATAGGGTACACCTCACCGAATCGATGCCGACAAAAGCTCCACAAATAACTATCTTCCGAAGGAACGTGGTATTGATGGCCGTAGAACCACTCCAAAAACCTTGCCAAAGCCTCTCATAACCCTAGCCACAAGTGCCTCCAAAGATGGGGAAAAGATAGGAAAAGGGCTGGAAAAAGGATCCCTAAAACGGCTGATGTCGCGGTTTTAAATAGGTTGGAATCGGGCATCCACACCGGCGTATAGAATTTCCACACGCCAGAGTGAATTTCTGGAACTTTCGTTTTCTGCGAACTGTGTATAGTAATTGCTACAGTACTTTTCATAGTGATTTTCTACAGTAACTCGCTACTGTGCTTCGCCAAAATGTTCCCAAATCAATACTTTCTCATCGAGGCTACATGAACACGTTGTGTCTTCAATACAAATCTCATTAATAGAAATCTTTGTTGGTTTGCACAAGTCAGAACACGTGAACGTGACTGCCTTTGTGCCCATATAAACCATGTATTTAATTGAGCATAGTAGAGGTCGGCACACAATCACGTGTCTTTGAGCACAACTTGTGTCTTCACATTTGTTCACTCAAAGATTTCATCAACAAAGTGCATCCATGATCTACTTTTGGTTTCTTTCTTTCATAATCCTCTCCACAACCCTACATGCACAAAAAAACACAAATACATATATATAAGAAATAAAATATGAGAAAAGTAATGCTCAATGTAAGAAAAGAATACTTCATATTACTATTACACAAGCACTTATCAAACTCACCCACACTTAAGCTTTTGCTTGTCCTCGAGCAAAATAAAACATTAAAGCATAAAAGAAGGAAATATTGAAAGTGCTTGGCATTAGGTTCACCAAAGCATGCAAGGGAAGCATTCTACAAGTAAGGAAAATTTTTGCACCGAATAAGAAAAATTAATCCTCTAGCTACAATAAGGACAACAAACCCGAAATCGTGTAACTGTGTGCAAACTCACTCAAGTTAGCCCAATGTGTATTCCTCAAATGTCTAAGTATAAATGACTTATTTATATACAAAAAGAAAGGAAAAGGTAGTATCTTCACACATCCTCTACTGTAGCCCTTTCAGAAGCAGCCGCTAAGCTGGCTTTCACACTCTCAAGGTGGTAGCTCTTTCTTTCACGGTAGTAGCTTTCACTCATCCCATAAGGTAGCTCTTTCTCTCATTAGGGCATAACTAGTATCTGACTTATGAGAGTAGCTTCATACTTCATTAGTGGTACCTCTTTCCACCCCCAATGAACAAAGAAACACAACTATTTTTTTTAATGAAATTAAAGCAAGATACAAACTAAAACTAGTCCCTTAAATGTCGAACTTGAGTTTGCACAAGGTTTAATGAATGAGTAGTGCAACAAAGTATCAATCGGATAAAAATTCCTAAAAATTCAAGTAAAACTAGAACATGAAAACATTCAATGTTAAAAATTCTCTCCTAAACTTAAGAATACCACCGTTGCAACTAAGGTGAACCGCCGTTGGCTACATGAGTATGTACAATAAAAGCATAAGTAAAGAATATGTGTAATGTGAACTTCCCCCAACACTTAAGATATACATTGCCCTCAACGTACACATGCAACCTCAATAAACGATAAAGCAATTAAAAACATATGTAGAGGTGGGCAATTGAAACAATACTCCCCTGAACTCCTAATGGTATATTTGATAGAGTTATATTCATTGAGAGTTGACTTCCAATGGGTTGTGGAGCACACACGGCCATGTGAAGATCACATTGACCATGTCCATAACTAGTCCTCAATTTCCATACTCACAAGATCATTTACAAGTATACACAAAGGGGTTCAGTGAAGCTCAACAAAAACAAAAATAAACTCGAGTATATAAAGATATAGAAATGAAATACAACTCAAAACAGGTAAAAATTAAAGATAAACTCAGAAGGGGGATCCTTTCAGTGTGATACAAGTCCAAAATTTAATGTATAAATAAAATACAAAAACAAGTAAAAGAATAGATGCCTCAAGCCTCGGTGTTTACTATTGTCTGCTCTACTGGTGTGTCGGTGAAGAAGATGATGCCAAAGGATCAACTAGTGCTACTGGGACTGATGGTGGTGCTGGTGATGGAGGCGTGCGGGGTCTCATCACGAATAGTTAGATCATCACGTCTTTCTCTAAGATCTGTGGTAAGATGTCGAGATGCGCCATAACCTTTGTGTGGTTTGTGGCCTATGTCACGCGAACCTCAGTGATCATACTCATCAGTTGCATGGTTTCCAAGCCTAAGGGGGACGGTACTGGAGATAGAATATGTACTGGAGATGGCTCCTGTGTCGTGGGAGGTGCCTCAATCTCTATCGGCTTCTGTCGCGGTTCCTACGTAGATAGAGAACCCTCTGCTACCTCTCTCTCAGCCACGACTGGCTCTGGTGGCGGCATGTTCAGCACATGCACCCCGTCTCTATATGTATGGATCATACCCATCAGTCACATGGTTTCCAAGCCGAGGGGGATGGTATAATAATCTTCTTGGATCCTTTGATCACATCCAATAGACCCATCCCCATGATGAGTCTAGTAATGTAGGGGCCCGTGAAAAGAACTCCAACTCTGGCGTACTAGCCCTTATGGCACAAGTACTCGGCCAAGATTTACCTCGGATGTAGCGGCTTGCTCTGTACTATGGAGTGAAAGTAAAGTAACTCCTTTCTATTTACCATTGTGGTACTATCACCGCGGCAGCTCACCGATCTACTCAAGATTGCATAAATATATCTGTAGCTCAGTCTGGAGAGGCACATAGTCTTCGAAACTCCCGACTCATACTGACCACTGCCACATAATGCTGGATACGTATGATTAGGAGTTAAGCTTCCAGGGTAATCTGTAGGAAGCTGCTCGTACTCTTTAGTGGCAGTAAAGTTCTGATTGTATAATCCCAATCAGAGCGAAAACTGTGTGACGCTCATATTATAGTGGTGTCCAAATGCTTTAAACTATATGGTGTCAATACTATCAAAGTTAGAATACAACCAATCGAACTAGAATGACACTAATACCTCCAGCGTCAACAAACAGATAGCTGGCTCACGAATAGACAACAATCTCCTCTAGCTACCCATGGAGAGAAGCTAATCTACCACATCCGCCCTATTATCATCTAGCTGAACCTCTCTCAAAGCACTCACATTTGGGAAACATGGACGCTTGCCGGCATGCTTCTTGGATGTGGAAGCCATATCTGCAAGAATTGAACAAGAATCAATCAAAATAACCTAAAAACCTAGTCGTGCAAGGCCACTATGCACAAATCCAAGAAATACATCATAAAAATCATTCCAAAATCATTCTAAAGGATGCACCAAATATTTAACATGTAAACAAAATCGTAATTACTAGATTTAACCAAAATAAATCAAGATTTGGCGAAGAAAGAATGAATGATGTTTTACTGATGAAATGAGAATGAATACCTTGAAAACAGCCGGAAAACTCGAACGACATCCCTCTAATTCGGCGGTGAGAAGTCGAGAGAGTGAAAGGGTGTGTTCTCTGAGTGTTTGGGAGTGAAAAGATGAAGAAACATGAATAGGTTTTAAAGAAAAACCGTACCACTTACCATTCTGTGCATCCACACGGGCGTGTGAAAATTACCCACGCCCGTGTGACTCAACACGGGAGCTTCACAGGGGTAGTTACACGCCCATGTGTGCTCTCGGGATGACACACTTTGCCTCTGAATGCATCCACACGGGCATGTGGAAATTCTCCACGCTCGTGTCCCCGACCCACAGGGCCACCCACATGCTCCTGTGGCTTCTTTGTCCAACAGAGAATTTAACGAAATGTTCCACACAACCCTATGGAAATTCCACATAGGTGTGTGAATCTTCACAGGGGTACTCACAGGGGCACTCACAGGCCCCTGTGTCTTCCCAGTATGAAGGAGAAGTCTTCGCACAGTTTCACACGGGCATGTGGAAATTACCCACGCTCGTGTGTAATTCACAGGGTCATCCACAAGGGCAGACACATGCCCCTGTGTCTTCTCGGGATAGAGCTCTAACTTTGAAGAGAAACACACATCCGTGTGAAAATTACCCACGAGCATGTGACCGTCATAATGTCGTTCACGAGGCGGACACTACGGCGTGATGTCCTCGGGGATGAGCTACGAGCGGAGACACTACGCCCTGTGGAACTTACACGGCCGTGTGTCTTCTCTGGATGACTTAGAAAACTGTACGGACACTCCAGAACATTTTTATACACTCATACATACTCAGAGCCTACCTAGATATTGAAAAATCTGACACGATAAACATGCAAAACATGCTCAAAAGACCAAGAAACTTCGCCAATCACAATCAAGCTCACGAAAAAACCAAAGATCCACAAGAAAAGCACAACAATAACATGTAAAAGATCAAGACACCAACACTAAAGCTGTTATTCAAGCAAGTACTAAACTAAAACCTAGAAAAACATTAAAGACTTGGGTTGCCTCCCAAGAAGCACTTGTTTAACATTAATAACCTTTATGTACCTTTTCTTACCTCACGGGGGCTATATAGTGCTCTATAAACATGTTGAGCAGTCAAACAACCCGGATAATTAGTTGGTAACTACTCATACTCCTCAGTGTTGATGTAGGCCTCGTCATACAAGCCAAGTCTGATGGAAAACTAGTAACACTCATCCTATGGTACTGACCGAACACACGGAACTGAATAACATCAATACTCAAGAAGCTATTGTACAAATGGTCGAACTTAAATGACGCCAATACCTCAAGGGTCAACATGAGAATGGTCGCCTCACGGATTAACAACCAACGGTGCCAACTGCCTACTGTGAGCAACTCCTCAACTTCGTCGGCCATCTCATCACCAAGTAGGATCTCTCTCAATGCTCTCATGTCGGGGAAACATGACTATCCAAACTTGAGTCTCGACAAACCCTCAAACCGAGCCTAGTGCTCGGGAATGGCAAACCCATGTGTTCTGGCTCAAGCGAAGGCTCTCTTAGGCACTTGCTGGACTCTTTCTTCGATCTGGTGAGCCATTTCTAGAAGAATTAAAGAAAAATCGATCAATTTAACTTGAAAATCTAATTTTGCAAAAATCCACACAGTCATGTGGAAATTCACACGTCCATGTGGATCCACGGGGCATGAAAACCACACATCCATTATGCAAAAATCCCAATAATACATAAAAATTCATGTGAAATTCTTTCTAGAAGCATACACCAAGATTTAAGCATGAAATCAAAACAACATTCAGTAGTTTTAGTGAAAAGAGGGCTCACCGACGAAATGGAAGTGAAAAATTTATATTACGGTTGGGAAACTCACTCAAACCTCTATAAATCAATGGTGAGGGGTTGAGAGAGTAAAGAGATGCGTTCTCTAAGTGTTTAGGAGTGAAAAGAAAAATAGACATGAGTAGGTTTTAAAGAAAAGCCGCGCCTCTTGGCATTCTGTGCATCCACACTGGCGTGCAGAAATTTCACAAGGCCATGTGACTCTACAAAGGAGCATCACAGGGGCTGACACATACCCTTGAGTGCTCTCGGGATAGCTCAACTTGCCTCTGAATGCATCCACACGGGCGTGTGGAAATTCCCCACGCCCGTGTGCCCGACCCACAGGGGCACCCACATACCCTTGTGGCTTCTATATCCTCCTAAGAAATTGACTAAGTGTTCTACATGCCCATGTGAAAATTCCACACGGACGTGTGGATGCAAATAGGGGTACTCATAAGGGCACTCACACGCCCTTGCGTGCTCTCGGGATGGAGAAAACCTCTCTACAGAGTTTCACACGGGCGTGTGGAAATTACCCATGCCCATGTGTCGTTGACAGGGTCATTTGTAGGGCATTCAAAAGCCCTTTGTCTTCTCGGGATGGAGTCTAAGAACTTTGCAGAAATCTACACGGCTGTGTGGAAATTACCCACGGGCTTGTGACCGTCACAAGGCCATTCACAAGGGCATTCACACACTCCTCTGCCCTCTTGTGATGAGCTCTGAATAGAAGCTGACAAGTTCCCCTTGCTTATATCCCGCAGGTGCACGGGTTTGTCGAAGTAATAATCCCGGGTGAGCGGAGTCGAATCCACAGGGAGTAGAGAATGAAAATACTTAATTTGGTTCTTAGCTATGTGGAAGATCAATAATGATTGGTGTGAAATTGATTCAATTCTCAATAATAAAAGAAACAAGCGAGAGAGAAAGAATAAAGAAAAGGGTAAGGCAATCGATAAAGATGGGGTACTCGGATGATGCTTCACCTAGGAAAATCGTTTCAAGTGCAAGAACTCTCTATTATGCTTCCTAATTGATGCAATGGTGAGTCGTGGAAATCCTTACATACATAGTCCCAAATCTAAGATCAATTATGCCTAACTCTATTCATGTCCTGGAGGAGAGATTAAGTAACCTCTCAACCTCGCACTCGAATAAAGTAGCAATGGGCTCTAGGGATTCCAAGTGATAAATCGCTTCCTAATTATAAACCTAACCCTTTGGTCCAGGCGGAAGGTCCCTAGCCACAATTAAGCCTTAGATACTAAGATCCCCTCAACGTTTCACTCCATTGCACGCGCAACTAGGCCCCAGCGGAGGTTCATCCCTTAGACCATTCACTCTATTATGGCCGCAAAGAACTCAAGGAACGGAGGTAGAATCTATCACATCGGAGGTGAAAGGGGACGCTCCTATACCTCTCGACTCACCCTCTCAACCCTCTCCAACCTAGCTTTGTCTAACGCTCGTGGTGTGTCACTCACTCACAAAGTTACCAACAAGAACTCTCAACCCTAGTGTCACTCTAGGGGAAATGTTCATACAATCAAGGATTCAAGGTTGGAACTCACAATAAACATCAATTTATTGAAAGCATAATAAAGAAGTTCAATGAAACGAGTACGTCCTAGGGTTCACAATCACCCAAGTACCCACTAGGGGTTTAGCTCTCCATGGAGCTAAGTACAATCAAAGAAATTGAATGTAAAAGCAAAGAATCCATAAGGAAACCCCCTCGATGGTCGTGTCGATGGTCTTGTGGAAAGTCCTCTACTCGTCGTCCAAGGATTCCTTCGTCCGGTATAGGATACACCTCAATCGAAGCTCCCCTACCAACCTTCTTAATAATGGAATCACGATGTCGGAGCCATAGAACTTCTCCAAAACCTTGGCCAATACCCCTCGAAACCCTATCCGAAACCCTCTCGCAAATTGGGGAAAAGATGGAGAAAAGAATACCAGAATCGGGGTTGAATCGGCTTTAAATAGGGCTGGAATCGGGCGACTCCACGGGCGTGTACGGTACACGCGCTTGTGCGGAATTTCCACACGGGCGTGGGTAATTTCCACACACCCGTGTGGATTATCTGTTTCTGCAGTTTTCGGCCGGCTGTGAACAGTAACTACTACCGTGATTTTCTACAATGCTATGCCAGAAATACTCCCGAATCAACTTTTCATCGAGGTAACATAAACGGGCACACGTTTATGCGGTGGATCGCTTTGCTTCTTCAATGAAGGATAAGATGATGGAGATCTTGTTCTATGTGCATAAGTCAGAATGCTTGAGTGTGACTGCCCTTGTGCCTCTCCAAATGGTTGTGTAAACTCAAATACGGGGAGGTTGGCACACACTCTAGCATCTCTCACCCGACTTATATCTTCGCGTTTGAACTTTAGCAAGATTTCGTCCAAAATCGGTGCATTGTGATCCACATTGGCTTCTTTCCTTCATAATTGGTTTCACAACCCTACATGCACGAAAGTAACATAAAAACACACATATTAGTGTAAAACCCCGAGGAAAGTAATGCTCAACATAAGGAAATAATGCTTCGCATTCATATCGCACAAGCACTTATCAAACTCCCCCACACTTAAGCTTTTTCTTGTCCTCAAGCAAAAATTAAAATGTTATGCACATGGATGAAGGAAATATTGGAAGTGCTTGGCCTTAGTTCACCAAAGCATACAAAGAGAGCATTCTAGGGAAATTTCAACACTAAATACGAAAAATCAATGCTCTTGCTAAAAACTTGAATAAAAAAAAGGACCACAAACCCGAAATTGTGTAAGTGTGTGAACTCACTCAAGTCAACACAAAGTATACTCCTCAAAGCTCTAAGTATAAGGGACTTATTTATCTACAACAAGAAAGCAACAAACATTTCAAAAACGGTAGTAGCTTCACACATCCTCTAAGGTAGCCCTTTCCCAAGCGGCCGCTAAGGTGGCTTTCACACTTTCGAGGTGGTAGCTCTTTCAACCGAGGTGGTAGCTTTCACTCATCCATGAGATAGCTCTTTCCCTAATTAGGGCATAACCAGTATCCGACTTATGAGAGTAGCTTCATACTTCATAGGTGGTAGCTCTTTCCACCCAACAAGCACAATAAAACTATTTTGTTTCTTTTTCTTTGCATTTTCCATTTCTTTTCCCCAGTTTTGCACAAGAAACAACTATAACTAGTCCCTTTAACATCAAACTTGAGTTTCCAATAGAGTTTAAAGAGTGAGTTGTGTAACAAGTATAAATCGGGTAAAAATTCCAAGAAATTCAAGTAAGAACTAGAGCATGAAAACATTCAATGTTAGAAATTCTCCTAAACTCAAGAATACAATGCTTGCAACTAAGGTGAACCGCCATTGGCTATGTGAGCATATAATAATCAAGAACAATAAAAAAGATGTGTGCACTATGAAACTCCCCCCCACACTTAAGTTGTACATTGTCTCGAATGTACACATGCAAAACCACTCATAATGTATATCAATGAAGAATATATGTGGGGAAGCAATCAAAAACAATACTCCCGGCTCCTAGTGTTGCATTTGATGGAGCTAAGTCCTTGGGTGTAATGTTCCGAGCGGGTTGTGAAGCTCACACGGGCAAGTGCCGAAGCAACTTGGCCGTGCCCATGACTATAGTCTCAATTCCCATGATGACAATACCATCGCGCATACACAAGGGGGGTTCGGTAGAAAGCTCAATAAAAAACAAAAACTACTCGAGTATACAAAAGATAGAGCAATGAATACAACTCGAGGGCAACAAAATGAAAATAAACTCGGAAGGAAAAATCCTTTACGAGTATACAAATCAAAAATAAAAATGCAGAAAAATAAAAATCACGAAAGATAAGAACAAAGAAGGTAAAAAGACGCCTCAAGTGTCGGTGTCAATAGCTAGTACATACATGTTTTCATTCTTTGGTGAAGATAGCACTGGTCTTTGCAAAATAAATGAAGATTGGAAAAAGAAAAGAGAAAGAGAAGCTTATCGACAAAATGAGAATGAAAGACTAGAAAACGGCCGGAAAACTCAATTAACAACCCTCTAAAAGCGAGCGGTGAGAGGTCGGGGAGAAAGCAAGGATATGTTCTCAAAAGCGTATGAGGGTGAAAAAGATGAAGAAACCCGAAAAGATTTTAAAGAAAACATGCGGTTCTAGCATATCAGTAAATCCACGCAGGCGTGTGGAAATTACCCACGCCCGTGTGCCCGACCCACAGGGGCAGACGCACACCCCTGTGGACTCTCCATGCAGCCGAGAAAATTCTCTAGGACCCACGCCCGTGCGAAAAAATTCCACAGGGCGTGGACATTCCTGAGCCCAACTCACAGGGGCAAACGCACGCCCTTATGTCTTCTCGGGATGGAGAGATCCTCTGTAGAGATTCGCACGGGCGTGCGAAAATTACTGCACTTCGTGTGTGGTTCACAAGGTCGCCTGCGAGGGCGAGTCCACGCCCCATGTGCTCTCGGGATAAACCGCCCAACTCTGCAGGAATTCACACGCCCGTGCAGAAATTACCCACGGGCGTGTGACAGTCGCATGGTCATTCACAGTGGCAGCCGCACGCTCCTGTGCCTTCTCTGGATGAGCTTGCAGTGCAAATCCACGGCCGTGTGGAAATTCTACACGCCCGTGTGTTTTCTCTGGATGCCTTAGAAAATTCTGCAGGCTCTGCAGAAATTTTTTTAACATGTTTACACACTTAGAGCCTGTCCTAATATGTAAGTTTTACCAGTGAAAAACATGAGAAATAGCTCAAACGACCAAAAGTTCACCAAAACACATGAAAGCACAAGATAACACCAACGGTCCACAAGAAAAGCATAGCAATGGCATATAAGAATCCAAACACCAACACTCAAGCTCTTATTCATGCAAACACTAAACTAAAAACTAGGAAAACAGTAATTGCCTGGGTTGCCTCCCAAGAAGCGCTTGTTTTATGTCACTTAGCTTGACGTACCTCTTCCTTACCTTATGGGGGCTTGAAAAGAGTGTGTTCCTCCCGACTAGATATTGCATAGCTACTTCTTTTAAATCAAAAATCTAATTGCCAGGGTAGAATATTTGTTGGAGAGTCCAACCATCTTACCTTTGGCCTCCAAGGAAACAATTTGGGTTGGAAATTGTCCAAGCTTAGCATAGGTGGGTCATTGGATGGTTTCAATCTCCTACCCACATCTTCTCCCAAGCCCAAAATCTCTTTCTTGTAATTTAAGAATTGATCAATCCCAAAGAGTGGTGCTTGTTCCATTACCTTAGGATTTACTTCTTCTTGTGTATTTTTAGCTTGAAAGGAACATGACACTAGAAAATCCCCTTGAAAATTTTCTCGCTCACAAGCACAATCTTCATTCACACTGTCCAAAATCTCAAAATGGTATTCAGCTTCTCCCTTTTTATTTTCTACACCAATGCACTCAATTTGTCCAACTTCTTCATTGTTGCTCACTACCACATCATCTCTACAAGGAACTTGAATTGCTTGCTCAAATGCTTGTTGTTCCTTGGAGAGTGTGTCAAAGTATCCCTCCTAATTGATGCTCAAGGTTTTTTTATAGGAGGCTTCATGCCATCTTAGTGTGGTCTCCATATTTTTGGATGCGAGACATCGGATGCTTCAATGAAGTTAGCTAATACTCTTTGCAACCTGAAATGCATCCTCTCCAGTATCTCACCCTTTTGACTTTCCTCTTGAGGGGTTTCCCAATATTGTCCATCACTATTCCACAAGAAGTTTGGGTAGCCCTTTTTGAATTGGATGATATGTGTTGCAACAAGGAATGCTCGGTTGTTGTGAAGCAAAAAAATTCTATCAACTTTTTTTCACTCAAAGCTTCAACCTACAAATATAGAGCAACTGATTTGGGTCAATCATAATTTAAAAATCCTTGCAAGAAAAAAAGTAATACATGACAAAAAACAAATGAGAACGATGGAAGAATAAGAAAGTGTGAAATAATCTTTTTAGAACAAATCAGAACGGTTAGAGAGAAGAGATGTGGAATAGAATGAAGGATAAATAGCTAAGAAAACAAAGTGCAAAGTATCTATAAACGCCTAACTCCCGGCAGCGCCAAAAAACTTGACAAGTTCCCTTGCTTATATCCACAGAAGTGCACGGGTTTGTCAAAGTAATAATCCCGGGTGAGCGGGTCGAATCCACGAGGGAGTAGGGAATGAAAATACTTAATTTGGTTCTTAGCTATGTGGAAGATCAATAATGATTGGTGTGAAATTGATTCAATTCTCAATAATAAAAGAAACAAGCGAGAGAGCAAGAATAAAAGAAAAGGGATAAGGCAATCGATAAAGATGGGGTACTCGGATGATGCTTCACCTAGGAAAATCGTTTTCAAGTGCAATAACTCTCTATTATGCTTCCTAATTGATGCAATGGTGAGTCGTGGAAATCCTTACATACATAGTCCCAAATCTAAGGTCAACTATGCCTAACTCTATTCATGTCCCGGAGGAGAGATTAAGTAACCTCTCAACCTACTTTCTCGAATAAAAGTTGCAATGGGCTCTAGGGATTCCAAGTGATAAATCGCTTCCTAATTATAGACCTAACCCTTTGGTCGAGACGGAAGGTCCCTAGCCACAATTAAGCCCTAGATACTAAGATCCCCTCAATGCTTCACTCCATTGCACGCACAACTAGGCCCCAGTGGAGGTTCATCCGTCAGACCATTCACTCTATTATGGCCACAAAGAACTCAAGGAACGGAGGTAGAATCTATCACGTCGGAGGGGAAAGGGGACGCTCCTGTACCTCTCGACTCACCCTCTCAGCCCTCTCCAACCTAGCTTTGTATAACGCTCGTAGTGTGTCACTCACTCACAAGGTTACCAACAAGAACTCTCAACCCTAGTGTCACTCTAGGGGAAAATGTTCATACAATCAAGCATTCAAGGTTGGAACTCACAATAAACATCAATTTATTGAAAGCATAATAAAGAAGTTCAATGAAACGAGTACATCCTAGGGTTCACAATCACCCAAGTACCCACTAGGGGTTTAGCTCTCCATGGAGCTAAGTACAATCAAAGAAATTGAATGTAAAAGCAAAGAATCCATAAGGAAACCGCCTCGATGGTCATGTCGATGGTATTGTGGAAAGTCCTCTACTCGTCGTCCAAGGATTCCTTCGTGCGATATAGGATACACCTCGATCGAAGCTCCCCTACCAACCTTCTTAATAATGGAATCACGATGTCGGAGTAGTAGAACTTCTCCAAAACCTTGGCCAATGCCCCTCGTAACCCTAGCGGAAACCCTCTTGCAAGTTGGGGAAAAGATGGAGAAAAGAATACCAAAATCGGGGCTGAATCGGCTTTAAATAGGGCTGGAATCGGGCGACTCCACGGGCGTGTACGGTACACGCGCCCGTGCGGAATTTCCACATGGACGTGGGTAATTTCCACACACCCGTGTGGATTATCTGTTTTTGCAGTTTTCGGCCGGCTGTGAACAGTAACTGCTACCGTGATTTTCTACAGTGGTTTGCTACAGTAATATGCTACAGTACTATGCCAGAAATACTCACGAATTCAGTTTTCATCGAGGTAACATAAACGGGCACACATTTATGCTGTGGATCGCTTTGCTTCTTCAATGACGGATAAGATGATGGAGATCTTGTTCTATGTGCATAAGTCGTAATGCTTGAGTGTGACTGCCCTTGTGCCCCTCCAAATGGTTGTGTAAACTCAAATACGCGGAGGTTGGCACACACTCTACCATCTCGCACCAGACTTATATCTTCACGTTTGAACTTTAGCAAGATTTCGTCCAAAATCGGTGCATTGTGATCCACATTGGCTTCTTTCCTTCATAATTGGTTTCACAACCCTACATGCACGAAAGTAACATAAAAACACACATATTAGTGTAAAAACCCGAGGAAAGTAATGCTCAACATAAGGAAATAATGCTTCACATTCATATCGCACAAGCACTTATCAGAATCACACACCCGTCTCAAAATTCAATGTGGTCGTGTGTCTTCTTTGGATCACTTAGAAAAATACAGACTCTACGGAAAAATTTTTCCACACTCATACACACACAGAGCCTGCATACACTATGAAAAACTGACGAGTGAATCATGGAAAACATGCTAAAATGACCAAGAAACTTTGCCAATAACAATTAAGAACACTAAAACACCAACAATCCATGAGAAAAATACAGCAATAGCATGTAAAGGTTGAAGACACCAACACTTATGCTCTTATTCATGCAAATACTAAGCTAACCTAGAAAAATAATAAAGATTTGTGGTACCTCCAAAGAAGCGCTTGTTTAAAGTCACTAACCTTGACGCACCTTTTCTTACCTCACGGGGACTTATAGATGAAGGTTGTCCTCTTACCTACAACTTGAAAACAAGATGCACATAATTGCTTCAAGGTAGAGGGAGAGTTATCGAACTTGTTACCACACAAGGGTTCATCGCCCTTACTCTGTGATTACACATCCCCATTAGCCTTGGGGCGCTTCTTGTGATGTCTACTTGCTCTTTTTATCTTTTGGACCATCCTTTTCATGATCGCCAGAGTAGGTTGCAACTTGTCCTCTAGACCAAATGATAAGACTTCTTCATTCTCTACTTCTTGATCTAGCAATCCCTTGTATTAGTCCGGATACATCATTTCCTGCACATATTCATCAATTAACTCGTTAGTGTTATAAAACAAATACAGATCATCCAAGTCAAGAGAATACCGCATGGCTTCGGTGATATGGTATGTCAATTAAGTCATCAACAACTCTAAGTGTCAACTCCCCACTTTCTATGTCAATAATAGCCTTGGAAGTGCACAAAAATAGCCTCCGAAGTATCAATGGGACGTCGGCATCCTCATCAACATCAAACACCACAAAGTCCATAGGAAATATGTACTTGTCAACATTCACAAGTACGCCTTCAATGATGCCCCTCTGATGTCTAACTCTTCGATCGGCCAATTGAAGTGTCATCTGAGTGGGTCAAGGCTATCCCAAGCCTAGTTTTTGAAAGAAAGTATAAGGCATAACGTTGTTGCTTGCCCCTGAATCCGTCAATGGCTTCTCTTTACCTAAATTACCAATGTTGCATGGAATGATAAAGCTTTTGGGGTCCTTCTTCTTGTTCGGCATATTCTTTTGCAACAGTGCGAACAAGAGGCATCAAAGATCACAGATGCACTCTCCTCCAACTTCCTCTTGTTGGTCAAGAGGTCCTTGAGAAACATTGCCTAACTAGGCATTTGAGACAACACCTCTACAAATGAAATGTTGATGTGCAACCACTTGAATAGACCCAAGAACTTCTTGTATTTCTCATCATTTTGGTCGTTCTTCAATCTTTAAGCGTAAGGGATTCTTGGCTTGTAAGATGGGGGTGCCACCAATTTCTCTTTCATTCTCTCCACAACATCCACAACCTTGGGTGACTCAACATTGGTCTTCTCACTATAAAGTCTACTCCCAACTTCACGACCACTTCTCAAAGTGATCACTTTTACATGTTTCCTTGGATTTGTCTCCATGTTTCTATGCAAACTCCTATGAGGTCTTTTGATAAGTGTCTAAATGTAGATGTTTTCATGTATATCACGTATTCACTTCGCTTGTATTTTGTGAGGTTTGATGCCCGTTTTGCGCTTAATCATCTATTATTTGCTTTGTAGGGCATAAGGAAGCCATGGAGAACAAGAAGATATCATTTTAGGGTGAAAAGAGAAGAAAAAGCGAATTTCATCCTACCCCCCATACTACCCAAAGTATGGGGGCCGTATGCATATGTAGCAAATGGATTGTTTTGGAGTGTCTCGCCAGATTTTCATGCTACCCAAGTATGGGGCGCCGTATGCACCCCATATGGATCGTGAATCTAGGTTTTTGGGTGCTATATCGACCCCCATACGACCCGTATGCCTCGGGGGTATAAATACCAACTTTTGAGGGCGAAAAAAGGGACTTTTTAGGGTCGGACCTTTTTCTTGGCCGACTTTTGGGGAGATCACTTGGGAGATTTTTGGGTGACCTTGGGAAGGAGAAGAAAGGCAAGGAAGCTAGAAGATCATTCAAGCCCAAGGTCCAAGACTCTCAAGGCAATAAGGCAACATTATTCAAGGGGAGATTTACCACGATTTGAAGGAAGGAGACCCGCGGCTAGAGGAAGCATCATTTGGCACTGCTTTGTCGGGGAAAGCGTCATTCGGCACATTCTTCACCTCCTCCTTCACCATTTCATCTAGGGAGTGTCATTTATGATTTTGTTTCATGTTTTGTTTGTTTATATTGCTTGTTGTGGGATGATGACACACTAGACCCTTAAGGCCACCGGGTGTTGGTGAACCTTGTGGGGTTTTATCATGTATGTTGGATGATAACTTGTTAATTCCATGCTTGGGGAATTTTGAGATTTAATCCATTGTTTTAATGCTAAGTTCTACACTAAGGAGAAATCCGTAGCTCTTTTATGAATGATGCATGTAGATGTAACTTGATCGCATCTATTAGGTCATGAATGGATTAAAAGGGGATGCTTGTATCATCACGCCGAGAAATCGGGTGTTTGGTAGCCCTCCATGTAGGTTTAATCCGAAGAAGAGTAGGTTTAATCCTAAGTGAGATTTCCTCGTACTCAATGCAATCGTAGGAATGTGGATTTGGAAGAAATTCCTATCCATGTTCGTATGGGATTAGGGTTCAATCGCCGAGAAATTGGGGTTGTTCTAATCTTGGAATCTCATGGTCCATTTTACCCTTGCATCTTTAGATCATCATCCATGTTGCATGATAACCCCTAAAGGGGATCCTCATCCATAGGCCTTTGCACCTCATTGATTTTCTTGCTTGCTTATTGCTTGTTCTCTCTTATTTGGTCATAATCTCGTTTTAGCTTTAATTACATTTAGTAGAGTAAAAATCCATCACTTGAAATCTTAGGCTAGATAATAGCTCGAGAAGGAGTAATAGGAGATCCTTAGCCCCGTGGAATACGATCCTAGTGTCTTCACGCGAGGTATTACTTGGCGATCCCGTACACTTGCGTGGAAGCAATCAAGTTTTTGGTGCCGTTGCCAGGGACTCTTTAAGGAATTCTAGGAAACTTTTAGATTATTACTCTAGCCATTTCATTCTTTACTCATTTTTATTGTTATTTTTCTTTCCCTTTAATCTTAACTTTCTATCATCTTTCTCGCTTTTGCAAGGTATCAGTGCATGACACGCATCAAAATCCATCGACATTGATTACACGGATAGTGAAATTGAAAGAACTCGCATCAGAGGTTGAGAGAGGTTGGTGAAGGATCGGGTTCGCACAACATTGAAATTAAGGATAGAGAGTCTTCAATCATGGCATAAGAGCGACGCACTCTATCCGAGTATGAAAGACCCCAATTTTCGGGAGATGAGTTTAGTGTTCAAGCACCATCCGTGGCATCCAACAATTTTGAAATTAAAGCTAGTACAATTGGCATGTCCAGAACTCGGTTCAATTCAATGGTCTTGCGAATGAAGATGCACATGACCATCTTTCCCGGTTCCTCCAAATTTGCTCCATATTCAAGATTAATGGGGTATCGGACGATGCAATCCGTTTGAGACTATTTCCGTTCAACTTGAGAGACGGAGCTTATCGTTGGCTTACATCTTTGTCTCCGGGATCTATTAAAACATGGAAGGATATGGTTGAGAAGTTCCTTGGGAGATACTTTCCGCCAAGCAAAGCGGCGAAGTTGAGGCAAGAAATTTTAGCCTTTAAACAAGGGGAGTCCGAGACATTGTTTGAAGCCTATGAAAGATTCAAGGATCTCCTTAGAAGGTTCCCCCACCATGGTTTTGCCTCATGGATCCAAGTACAAATAATTTATAATGGGCTGAATTATGCTACTCGCCAACTCATTGATGCCGCAGCGGGTGGTTCCCTTAGCAACAAGTATCCCGATGAGGCCAAGCAATTACTTGCGTCTTTGGCAAGCAATGAATCACATTGGGCCTCAAGAGGATCTACACAAAAGACGCGGGCTTTTTACGAGTTAGTAGCAATGATGCCTTAGGCAGCAAAGGTTGATGTGTTGACTCGAGCTTGGTCTTCTCATGGGCGTGAGTTCGAGGTCGAATCGGTGATGAATTGTAGCACTTGTGGTGGTGGGCATGATGTAGCCCAATGTCCAATTGCTAGCTCCTCGATTTAAGTCCATTGAGAATGTTGACAATATTGCAGGACAACGAAGTCAAGGAAACCCGTATAGCTCAACTTACTGATAAGTGCTTGTGCGATATGAATGCGAAGTGTTCATTCCTTATGTGGAGTATTACTTTTCTCATGTATTTACACTAATATGTGTGTTTTTATGTTACTTTTATGCAGGTAGGATTGTGAGGCCGAGTATTAAGGAAATAGGCCAATGTGGATCATAATGGACCTATTTTGGAGGAAATCTCGCTAAGGTTCAAACGCGAAGACATAGGTCAGGTGTGAGATGCTAGAGTGTGTGCCAACCTCCTAGCATTCAAGTGAGCACATCCATTTGGAGGGGCACAAAGGCGACTCACACTCGAGCATTCTGATTTATGCACATAAGAACAAGAGCTCCACCAACATGTATATCATTGAAGAAGCAAGTGATTCACGACGTAAACGCGTGCCCGCTTATGCTACTCCCCGATGAAAATATGGAATTGGGAAGTTATTCGGTAGAAGGTCGAGTGAGCATTGTAGCAACACCGCAGCGATGTACTCGTAGAGCAGACCGCTCACGCCCCTGCCGAGAAATCAGAGAAACAGAGAATCCACACGGCCGTGTGGAAATTATCCACGACCGTGTGTACCGTACAAGCCTGTGGAGTCGGCCGATTCTAGCCCTATTTAAAGCCGATTTAGCCCCGATTTTGGTATTCTTTTCTCCATCTTTTCCCCAACTTGCGAGAGGGCTTTGGCTAGGGTTTGGGGGGTATTGGCTAGGTTTTTGGTGAGGTTTTATGGCTCTGACATCGTGTGTCATTTGGAAGAAGGTTATTGGGAGAGCTTTCATCTACATCGATCAGGCGAGGTGTATCCTAGGCCGGACAAAGGATCCCTTGTGACGAGTAGAGGACTCTCCACAAGACCATCGACACGACCATCGAGGAGGTTTCTTTATGGATTCATTGCTTTTACATTCGATTTCTTTGATTGTACTTAGCTCCATGGAGAGCTAAAGCCCTAGTGGGTACTTGGGTGATTGTGAACCCTAGGATGTATTCGTTTCTTTTAACTTCTTTATTATGCTTTCAATAAATTGATGTTTATTGTGAGTTCCAACCTTGAATGCTTGATTGTATGAACATTTCCCCTAGAGTGACACTAGGGTTGAGAGTTCTTGTTGGTAACCTTGTGAGTGAGTGACACACCACGAGCTGCTAGACAAAGTTAGGTTGGAGAGTGTTGAGAGGGTGAGTTGAGAGGTACAGGAGCGTCCCCTTTCCCCTCTGATGTAATAGATTCTAGCTCCGTTCCTTGAATGTTCTAAGGGATGAATCTCCGCTGGGGCTTAGTTGCGCGTGCAACGGAGTGAAGCGTTTAGGGGATCTTAGTATCTAAGGCTTATTTATGGTTAGGGACCTTCCGCATGGACCAAAGGGTTAGGTCTATAATTAGAAGAGATTTATCACTTGGAATCCCTAGAGCTCATTGCAACTTTAATCGAGTAGCGAGGTTGAGAGGTTATTTAATCTCTCCTCCGGGACATGAATAGAGTTAGTATAGTTGACCTTAGATTTGGGACTATGTATGTAAGGATTTCACGACTCACCATTGCATTGATTAGGAACCATAATAGAGAGTTCTTGCACTTGAAGCGATTATCCTAGTTGAAGCATCATCCGAGTACCCCATTTTTATCGATTGCCTTACCTCCTCCTTACTTTTTGCTCTCTTACTTGTTGCTTTTTTAATTGTTGAGAATTGAATCATTGTCACACTTATCATTGTTGATATTCCACATAGCTAAGAATCAAAATTAAGTGTCTTTACTCCCTACTCCCCGTGGATTCGATACCCGCTCACCCGTGATTATTACTCGATAAACCCGCGCACTTGCTGGATATACGCAAGGGATCTTGTCACTATAAATCCAGGGTGGAAGAACCACCCAAATTTTTCATGGAACCAAGGCCAACAGCAACAAAGAGGTGCACCATCTCAAGGATCTCAATTCCAACAACAGGCCCTAAAGAGGAAGTTTTCTACTAAAGAGGTCCTTGCCAAGTTCATGCTTAGTACTAATAACAGGTTCAATAGCCTAACCAGTAGCATGGATGCACAATTTGGCAAGGTGAATGCTCAGCTCACTCAGCACGCCGAACAGTTCACTGAGATAGGTTCTATTTTGAGAAACCTCCAAGCTTCGGTGAAGTCACTTGAGCATCGAGTAGGGGAACTCGCAAAGGCAAATTCTGAACGTCCCCTAGGGTGTCTTCCAAGTAACACGGAAGAAAATCCAAGGGAGCACTTAAAGGCCATTGCTCTTAGAAGTGGGAGGCAAGTGGAGACAAGGGTCGAAGTTGACCCAAGTGTCAAGAAAAGTGGGGTAGCCTCCGGGGAAGACCCCAAGCTAGTTGAAGGAAGTAGTGAAGACAAGAATCAAGGAAAATATGACAAGGCCCAACAACAAAGACAGTCAGAATCATCCGAATACAAGCCTCCAATCCCCTATCCAACAAGATTAAAGCATGACAAGGAGGATATTCATTTCAGAAAATTCGTCAACATCTTCAAACAACTTCACTTGAACATCCCGATAGTTGAAGCATTGACTCAAAATGCCGAAAATATGCCAAGTTCTTAAAAAGAGCTCCTCACAAACAAGAGAAAGTTGGAGGAAGAGGGCACGGTTGCGCTTTACGGGAATTGCTCGGCCATTCTAGAAAAAGAAGCTCCCACAAAAAGTTGAAAGATCCGGGAAGCTTCATTATCCCGTGCATGCTTGAAGGTGGAATCCAAGAAAAATGCTCTAGCGGATTCGGGGCTAGCATAAACGTGATGCCCTACACCATGTATTTGAAACTTGGCTTGGATGGGTTGAGGCCCACGAGGATGACCTTACAATTAGCAGATCGATCAACAAGAAAAACCTCGTGGGATTGTTGAAGATGTAATTGTCCGAGTGGACAAATTTGTTTTTTTCCCGTGGATTTTGTCATTATGGACATAGATGAAGATGTGGAGATACCACTGATTCTTGGTCGACCATTCCTCAAAGACCTCGGGTGCCTTGATTGACTTGAAAGGAGGAAAGTTAACGTTAAGAGTCGGAGAAGAGGAAGTGGTGTACTCTTTGCCAGCCGCCATGAAACATTCTTTAGATCATGATTACACACTTTACTTTGTTGATGAAACTGATATATTGATTTCTAATTGTGTACATGAGGTGCTCTCTATAAATCCCTTGGATGAATACTTGGGAGAGTTGGAGAATGAAGAACAAGGAGAGCCTCACCAACATCCTCAAATTCATAATTTGAAGCAACCAAAAGAGAGGGTGTCCTGCACTAATGCTAAGGAAAAAGAAAAAAAAGAGTCATTTGTCAAGAAGATGTGGAGGGAGATTCATGGGAGAAAGAAGAAAGGTAACAAGCTTCATCACCCCACTTCTCATGGAGGAAAGGTAAATTTTTCACCCCTCTCTACTCATGAACAATTTGAGGTCTTTTCAATGTTGTCACTGAATTTACCGGGATGAAACAATGCTACAAAGGAAACCGGGGGTGGCATCAAACTCTTTGAACCCCCATGAGGTAAGGAATGAGGTACGTCAGGCTCGTGACGTTAAACAAGCGCTTCTTGGGAGGCAACCCAAGTGTTCGGTGGTGTTTGCTTGCATTTTTCGTATTCTAGGTCTTAGTTCATTTCAATTCTCGTATTTCTTAGACTTGTTTTACTTTTGAATAAGTTCATGCTCACACACTTGGCGTAGTGCTCTCATCGTTTTAATTGTGGTATGTTTGTGCAACTTCTTGAGAAACTCATATTTAGGTGTTAATTCATGCACTAGATCGTCGTTTTATTCAATTCACTCATTTTTGGAGGAGTCTTCGAGCTTGCTATATCATTTTTTTCATCATTTGGGGCATGTTTTCGAAGTTTTAATTGGTTTTAATGGGTATATGGCCTCATCGGGTCAGTATGGTGGCCGCCCCGAGACGAGCACGTAGGCTCGTGCGTCATCGAGACGGCCCCCATACGGTCCCTATACTGGGCCATCTGCGACGGGAGAGCCCCCTCGGCCGAGAGGGCCTCTTGGCCCATACGGCCCCCATACGGGGCCGTATGGGGGCCGTATGGGTCGGGCCCCCCCATTTAACCTCTCTCTCTCTCTTTCTTCCATTCTCTTCTTATCTCTCTTTTTCCACCGATTTTTTCTCTTTTTTCTCACTCATTTCTTGGCCAAATCTCCTCATTTTTTCTCCTAAATATTCTCCTCATCCATTTGAGACATTGATCTAGTGGTTTTCCCGAGTTTAAAGCTTGTTTTTCTCAAGATTTCATCGGTATGCTTTTTTTCTATGCCCTAGTTTTATCTTTTCTCATTTCTTGGGCATTCTTGGAGATTTTTGTGGGATTTCTTTAGCATTTTTGCTTGGTTTTGAATGATGTGAATGTCATGGATGAATTTTCCTTCAATTTTATGTAAAAAATTTTCGATGCTTTGAATATAGGGGAGACTCTTGCCGCATGAATAGTGACCATACGGCCCCCATACGGCCGTATGACCTTAAAAATTTGATTTTTCATGTGTTTCCTCTACCTCTAGCATTTTCTATTGCTTTATCTTGTATCTCTATGAGCTTGAACAAAGTTTATCTTCATTGTAGGGATGCCTAACACAAAACGGCTCGCCTCCAAGCACCCAAGGACCACCGGGCCCTCCTCTACACCCGATGAGCCCGTCTTCAAGTTATCCCATCATCGAGAGAGATATGATCGACTGAAAAAAAAAAACCATTTGGAACATTGAGGTACCCTGAGTGGGGACTTGTGGAGAACCTTTGGATTGCAAGTCAAGTAAGGGAATGGCTATCAAAAAATTGTTGGGACAAGCTTTTTGCCATAAACGAGCCAACCTTTCATCAATTAACCTTGGAGGTTTTGAGTACATTTGAGGCACAACAAGATGGAGATTCCGTGTGGAATAGGAAAATTATCACCATCCATTTTCAAGCTTTTGGAAGGAAGCGTACTATACACCACTTGGATTTTGCCAAGTACTTGGGGATTTATGATGATGAGTTTATCAACTCCATGCCCGGTAAACGTCTTAAGCTTGATCTCCCAAGTGGAGTGGGATAAAGCAACTATTGGGCGACTTTGGCAGGTGTTGATCAAACACAAAAGGCCTCACTCATGATTGACATGACACACAGATTCATTCATGCTTTGATTGCTCGATCCATTTGGGGCCGGACCGATAGCAAGGGGGTTGTCACTCAAGCCGATATTTATACGATGTATGGCATCTTCGAGCGACGCCCTACTCACCTTGGCCACCTTGTCGCCGATGCATTTCTTCACCAGGGCTCGTATACACGATTGGGAGCTATATTTATTGGGCCCTATGTGACTAGATTGATCCGTGGCATGGGTTTACTTGAGCAGACGCGAGGCATGACCGTTGTAGGAGGTACAGTACCCCTCGGACCAACCCACATACGGGCGATAGGCTTGATGGTCGCACGTGGCAGACCCACACGCCACCAGGCCACTGGTGAGTCTAGTCATGATAGACTGAGCACACAGAGTTAGACCCTGAGGGCGCACCTGCTCCTACCCCCGGTGCTACATCTTTACCTGACTTTGACATGAGACTGAGGGGGATTGAGGGCGAGGTTCGGGCTGTGCGTCAGGAGCAGCGTGAGATTCGTGGCCAGCTTTACCAGATCATTGAAGGACAACACCGGCTCGAGGCAGATCTTCACCGTTTCATCACTTCCTACTGTGGTTCATCCTCGCACACTGTAGCCACTTCTTTCTACCGCCATGCCACCACCACCAAAGACTGATTGTGATGAGTAGCAGCTTTGTTGGAGCTTGGACAAACTATTGTTTACTTTTTGCTTGCTTTTGTTTTTGTATTTTGTTGAGTTGGCATGGTTCTACCCTACCGACTTGTGTTGTCGAACTTTAGTTTATTTTTCATCTTTGTGTTTTTTTGTTGACTACTCTCTAGTTTTCCCTTGTGCTTGTATTTTTTTAAATCTTTGTGGAATGATGATGTCCCCTTTTTGCCTCGCAGGCATTAAGGGAATTTGGTGAGCTTTTCCTGGTTTTTAATGGAGGCTCGGATCGAGACATGTATTGCTCACCACACATTTTCTCACGTCCCCACCTCACGACTTTGAGCACAAGTTGAACTCGGGAGTTCGTTTTCACCCTCCTTTATTATTTGCATTGCTTTCATCTTGCATATTTTTTTCATGATTAGTGTACATTGAGGGCAATGTACAACACTAAGTGTGGGGATGGGTGTATTTCATGTTTTAGGATCATTTGCTACATGCTAGTGTTACCTATGATGGCTTTGTTCATTCTTGTAAGATTCTTTTTAGCTTGGACTAATGATTGATGTGAGTTACTTGTTTCTATGCTTTATTGAATCCTCGCTTTTACCCCTAGTATTGTCATGTGCACCGATTTTTTTGTCGATGCCCGGGAATAGCCAATGTGACTACTCTCTAACTCTCTTGTATGCGTAACACACTACTTTGAGTACTTGGCCTTAGAACACTAAGTTCTTTCCTTCAATGGACTCTTAAGAACTTCTAAGTCTTGTTGAGCTAATCCTAGTTTTGTGTCATGTAGAGTACTCTAAAGATGTGATCTAGGGTGAATGTGATGAAAAAATGAAATGAATGAGAAAAATGAGTCTATGTCAAGATTCCTCCGCTTCAAGCATGAATGCATCTATGTAGACCGTGAATCGAGTAGTTGGGTGGCTCTTGTGCCTAACCAAAGCATGTGCACCCTCCGTAAAAGATTTCAAAATGATGTTGGTGCAGTCACGTTAGTCGGACTCAGAAAAAAAGAAAAAGAAATGAATGATGAAATGAAAAATAAAAACCTAGTGATCTATGTGAGTACCTACCAAAGGTTTTGAGTAGAAAGTGGATTTAGTTTTCAAGCTATAGAATTTAGAAGGATCTTATTTGGCCATTGAAGTAGCACTTAGTAGTTTAAGACTTAGTATTCTTTTGTAAGTGGAGTGATTAGCATCTAGAGTCAGTACCGATTGAAGTCCTTAGGCTAGACCGCATCATGGCATATGAGATATAAGATTCACTTACACGGCATACATATATAAGGGTGAGACAGATATTTTTTTATTATGCTTATCGACTATGACTCAACATCTATGTATCATTGTCCATTGCTTTTGGAGTCTTATATTTACTTGACGCCAGAGGTAATGCATTTAGCCACTTCTCGCCTCTTTGTTTTTTTCATGAGTTGTTTGCTTGGGGACAAGCAACGCTTAAGTGTGGTGATATTTGATGAGTGTCTAAATGTAGATGTTTTCAGGTATATATCGTATTCACTTTTCATGTATTTTGTGAGGTTTGATGCCCGTTTTGCGCTTAATCATCTATTATTTACTTTGTAGGGCATAAGGAAGCCATGGAGAACAAGAAGATATCATTTGGGCGAAAAGAGAAGAAAACAAGTATTTTATACTACCTGCATACTACCCAAGATGGGGCCGATGCACTCGTAGCAAACTGATTGATTTTGGAGTGTCTGCCCGCATTTTCCATTACTACCCAAAGATGGGGGCCATATGCACCTCAGTATGGATCGCGAATCTAGGGTTTTTGGGTGCTATGACCCACATGTGACCCCCCATACGACTCCAGATGCCCTCGGGGGTATAAATACCAACTTTTAGGGCAGTAAAAAGGGACTTTTGATGGACCTTTTCTTGGCACGATTTTGGGGAGATCACTTGGGAGATTTTTGGTCGACCTTGGGAAGGAGAAGAAGGGCAAGGAAGCTAGAAGATCATTCAACCCCAAGGTCCAAGACTCTCAAGGCAAGAAGGCAACATCATTCAAGGGAGATCTACCACGATTTGAAGGAAGGAGACCCATGGGCTAGAGGAAGCGCCATTTGGCACCCTTTGGTGGGAAAAGCGTCATTCGGCACATTCTTCACCTCCTCCTTCACCATTTCATCTAGGGAGTGTCATTTATGCTTTTGTTTCATGTTTTGCTTGTTTGTATTGCTTGTTGTGGGATGATGATACACTAGACCCCCAAGGCCACCGGGTGTTGGTGAACCTTGGGGGTTTTTATCATGTATGTTGGATGATAACTTGTTAATTCCATGCTTTGGGTAATTTTGAGATTTAATCCATTGTTTTCATGCTAAGTGCTACACTAAGGAGAAACCGTAGCTCTTTTATGAGTGATGCATGTAGATGTGACTTGCTCAGCATGTATTAGATCATGAATGGATTAGAAGGGGATACTTGTATCATCACGCCGAGAAATCGGGTGTTTGGTAGCCCTCCATGTAGGTTTAATCCGAAAGAAGAGTAGGTTTAATCCCTAAGTGAGATTTCCTCGTACTCAATGCAATCGTAGGGAATGTAGATTTGGAAGAAATTCCTATCTATGTTCGTATGGGATTAGGGGTTCAATCACGAGAAATTGGGGTTGTTCTAATCTTGGAATCTCATGGTCCATTTTACCCTTGCATCTTTTAGATCATCATCCATGTTGCATGATAACCCCTCAAGGGGATCCTCATCCATAGGCCTTTGCATCTCATTGATTTTCTTGCTTGCTTATTGCTTGTTCTCTCTAATTTGGTCATAATCTCGCTTTTTAGCTTTTAATTACATTTAGTAGAGTAAAAAATCCATCACTTGAGATCTTAGGCTAGATAATAGCTCGAGAAGGAGTAATAGGAGATCCTTAGCCCCGTGGAATACGATCCTCGTGTCTTCACGCGAGGTATTACTTGGCGATCCCGATACACTTTATGGGAAGCAATCATATTGTTTTTGTAGAATGACAAGGATAATGTACTCAGTATATGATAATATAGCACCACTTAATTCTTACACTCATCATGCGGTATTGTATATATTTTCTGTACATAGACTACTAATATGGGTGCATAAACTTGAGAAACTAGAGAGATAGGTGTACCGAGAAAGAAGTGCAACTGGAACCCTTTAGGTAGTAGAGATATGACCATCGCACCTCGGCTAGGTCTCCTATTTCCTCTTTGTTGTCCATGGCTTTTGTGTTGTACTATATCCGTAGTATAAAATAAAAATCAACTCAGTCGAATATCATGCTATATATTTTTGCGTAATTAAACCATAATATTATTATCGAAAGCAAATTAATCCTATTATTTAAGAATAAATAAACTATGCTTTTTTCTGTAGTAAATAAATTAAACATCCTCGATAAAATACAAGGTTCACTTTGTATAAAATAAACCAACTACCTTTTAAAGAAATAAACTACAATTATTTTGGTAAATAATAAGCTGCCT
>NC_052477.1:11626059-11651953 GCF_009730915.1 Dioscorea cayenensis subsp. rotundata | reverse complement strand
GTTCACGGGTGGCTTCCTTGATGCTATGACGGAGGAGGAATCGATCAAAGTTGGTGACGAAGCGCCTCCAAAGCCGTAAAGACCTCCTCTCCAAACCCTAGCCGTCTCACCCCTCAAGAGCCGCACAAAAGATGAGAAAGAATAGGGCAAAAGCGGCTATTTATAGGGCCTTAGATCGCGTCATCACGTGCCCTCACGCCCGGTGTGGATTTTCCACGCCGCGCGTGTGGATTTTTCCACGCGCGCGCGTGGTGCAAGAACTTTCACGCGGGCGCGGAATTTCCAGCGACCACGTGAGCGATGATTACGCTTTACTGATCTGCTACGGTGAAATTACTACGAGTACTTTTTCACAAAACGCGATCCGAACACTCTTCTCTTAAGGCCACATGTCCGGGCACACGTCCATGTGGTAGGCTATAAAACTTTTCTTCATCGGCGTATCTTTGAGAGGTCTTGCAATCTTCACAAAGAGAAGGAATATGAAGATGTGGCTGCCTTTGTGCCCCTTCCAAATGGTGAATTGACTTGAATCTTCTTGGAAGTTGGCACACATCTCCACGTTTATGAGCTGCTCTCGTGTCTTGGTCCTTGAATTGAACAAGAACTCCCAACATTGTGTCTTTATAGCCTATCTTTTGCTTCCTTTTTTACTCTTCAAGGCATTCACAACCTATATGCATAAAAGAACACCAAATACACAATATGAGACATAAACCACGAGTAAAAAAATGATGCTCAATGCATGTAAAACATATAAAAAAATATGTCTACTCAAGCACTTATCGAGTGTGTGAACAGCAGAGAAACGAAGCAAAGAATACAAAAATAAAGAGAGCAAGACTGGAAAAGAAACGATGTCTGGGCATAGCATCCCTCTAAGGTTTTGTTAAGTGCTGGACATAGGTTATTTAAGCATACAATCCTATGTGAACCGAGAGATTTTCTAAATCATACTAAACCTCTCTTTCAAGAGTGAAGAGTAACTAAATCGGTGCAATGCTAATGCAGTCACTACATAATCGCATTAACATTCAGTGAAACCTCGATATGAGTTATCAAGAATTTCTTAAGTAGGTAATCTCTCTTGAGAAGAGAGATTACCTCTAATCCGAATATAGAAATGAGATGCAATTTCTCCTAAAATCTATTTCACATGATTACAAATAGCACGGAAATTCTCATTAATTAACTAGAGAGGATTGAGGGAGACGATGTCCACAAACTACCCTATTTGTACGCTTACTCACAATCTCCTCTAATCGCGGCATGTCTATACCAGGTGGGTATTTCTGATCATCACAAAGCACATTAAGTATTGTAACTATGACTTTCACCACAATAGCAACCAATCATTACAAACAAGCAATTTGATTCAAATAGCATGGATTGCAATTGAGAAAACAAGTAAATCACATAAATCCATAACTGATAAATGCTAGTGTGATAAGAATGCGAAGTGTTCTTTCTTTATGATAAACATTACTTTTATTAGGTTTTAGCACTAATGCTTGTGCATTTGTGTTACTTTCATGCATATAGGGTTGTGAAGCCGAATGTTAAAGAAAGAAGCCAATGTAGATCGTGAACCCACTATTTGGAGGAAATCTTGAGAAGGGTCAAACACGAAGACATAAGTTGGGTTTAAGATGCGAGAATGTGTGCCAACCTCCGTGTATTCAAGCTAGCACAATGGTTTGGAGGGGCACAAAGGCAGTCACATTCGAGTTTCCCGACTTGTGCATTGATAGCAAGATCTTCATCAATAAAGCCAGTTATTGAAAGAGCAAAGTGATCTATGACATAAACATGTGCCCATTGACGTTACCTTGATGAAAACATGGATTCGGGAGTGTTTCGGGCCGGTACTGTAGTAGGGTACTATAGTAAACATTGTAGCAAATTACTATAGTAGGTACTGTTTACAACCGGCCGAAAAAGAGCACAAGCCTGTGTGGCAGATCCACAGGGGCATGTGGATGCCCGATTCCAACCTTATTTAAGCCGCGATTCAGCCCCGATTTCAGTATTCTTTTCTCTACTCTTTCCCAACTTTGAGAGGGGGCTATGGTTAGGGTTTTAAGAGGTATTGGTAGGGGTTTTGGAGAGGTTTTTCGGCTTCAACATCGCGTTCCACTTGAAAGAAGGTTATTGGGAGAGCTTTCGTCGGCACCGATCCGGCGAGATGTGTCATAGGCCGGATAAAGGGACCTTTGGAGGAGATGAGGCTTCTCCACAAGACCACCATCACGACTATCGAGGGGGTTTTCTATGGATTACTTGTTTTTACATTGGATTTCATTATTGATTGTAATTAGCTCCATAGAGAGCTAAACCCCCCAGTAGGTACTTGGATTTGTGAACCCTAGGATGTATTTGTTTCATTAAACCTTCTATTATGCTTTCATTAATTGATGTTTTATTGAGTTCCAATCTTGAATGCTTGATTGATTGAATCCTCCCTTAGAGTGACACTAGGGTTGAGAGTTTATATTAATAATCTTTGTGAGTGAGTGACACACCACGAGGGTTAGACAAAGCTAGATTAGAGAGGGTCGAGAGGGTGAGTCGAGAGGTAGCGGAGCGTCCCCTTTCCCCTCTGAAGTGATTTATCATACCTCTTTTTCCTTGAGTTCTTTGCGGTCCTAGTAGAGTGAATGGGCTAAGGGATGACCTTCCTCTGGGCTTAGTTACATAGGCAACGAAATGAAGCGTTGAAGTGATTTTAGCACATAGGGCTTAATTGTGACTAGGGACCTCTCACCTGGACCAAAGGGTTAGGTCTATGTCTAGGAAGAGGGTTTATCACTTGGAATCCTTAGAACTCCATGCAATTCTATCTGAGTGCGAAGTGTTGAGATTGTTCGATTTCTGCTCTGGGACATGGTATAGAGTTAGTCATGGTTGACCTTAGATTTGGGACCGTGTATTGACGGATTTCCACGACTCATTAAGGCATTAGTTATGAGGCATATTAGTCAGTTTTGCACTTGAAACGATTGTTCTAGGCGGAACAATATCCGAGTACCCCATTTATATCGATTGCCTTATCTCTCATTTACTTGTGCTTTTCTTTCTTGGTTATTTTATTCTTGTTTACATTACATCTTGTCAACACAATCATTATTCATTTTCACTTGGTTAAGAAACAATTTAAGTATTTTTATTCCCTACTCCCTGTGGATACGATACCCACTCACATGGGATTTTATTACTCGACAAATCCGTGCACTTGCGGGACATACGGAAGGGGCGTTGTTAATAACCAATATCAAAAGATAAAAACCCTAGAGTTCAACTATGCCTAAACATCTAAGAAATTAGCCTTCAATTAATGAAGGACAATCATCCAAGTTATGAAACATGAAGAGAATGAATGCAACCATAGACCCTTCTCAATCGCGCCGTAGATAGATTACTAGAAAACTCCAAGGAACCTTCCACGAATGCCGCCAAGGTAAGCTTGACAACTATGATCATCTTCCCCTTGATGTTGGATCCAAATCTCCTCCAAAAGTCACCTATGAAGCCCTAGAGATTTTCTTCCTTTCTTCCCTAACCTTGCCTTCAAGAAAAGAATTAAATATTTGACCAAAGATGCCCTAATAATCCTCAATTAGGTCTATTTATACTCGGCCTCTTACAGGCTACTTACGGCCGTCAGAATATGACCGTAAGGTGCTGGAGATGATTGGTTGTAAGCCTTACAAGAACACTTACGGCTGTAAATCCCATCCATAAGGTATTCTGTTTGTGTTACGGTCCAGTATACGGCCATTAGCATTGGACCGTAAGCTTTACTATGCTATCTTTGTAACCGCCGTGATGGACGTAAGATTTAGTCATAAATTCCTATGGATGGTCTTTACAGGCATCATTATGGGCATAAATCCTGCCTGTAAGGTCCTCTAATTTAGCTCTGAACTCCCCTTTACGGACATAAGCATACCTACAAGGTTCTCTAGAAGATGCTTATGACCGTAAGTCAGGCCGTATGCTGGTTGTAAGCCATCCCGTTTGCCTTGTCCTTATTCAATTAATGTTGAGAGAGATCATATTCTTCTTTTAGGGTCTTGAATGCTTCTTTTGGTTCTTTCTCATCTTTAAGTGCTACCCGTAGCCTGAGAATACAAAACACACAATATTTAGTGTTAAATTACACATTATATTTCTAATACATGCTTAATGAGTGTATAAAATAACAAAAAATAATAGAGAATTGTACACTCATCAATATACTTGTTGAATGATTCACACAAATTGTTTATCACCATATCACACTTTGTCATTGTGGAGAAATGGGCCTTAGACCAATGCTTTGAGTCCTTAGTTTCCAACCATTTTTGTGCAATCTCTCATAAATTTCCCATTTCTTTCATTGTATCTTCATATTCTTTTAAATATGCTGCTTTAGTAGCTTTCCATAGGTAATCATTTAATGCCTTCCCTTTGCATGTAGGTTGACATTTGAAGTTGGTGCACAACTGACTAACACAGTCTTTATGAGCTACTTTTGGTACTAGCTCTTGCAAAGCATTAAGAAGACCATGCGGATAAGTGCTAGAGAAAGTTCATATTTTCTATATCATTTATACTGTATTCGGCATGGAATTTGACATTTTTAGCACCTAATTAGTACAAAATTTCATTGTTTTGTTCAACACGGCTTTTATTTTTGTTTTAGGGTAAAAGAAGCCAATTCGGGGGCGTTTTGAAGCAAAATGGAACAAATTGCTGAATGAGAACTTCACCACGGCTCATAATGACCATGGTAGCATCTCACCACGGATGTGGTCCACACTCAACAATGCCGTTATTAAGCTGTGGTAGCATGGAATCACTAGGAGCAACACTGAATCCACAATGACCTCATAATGGTTGTTGTGAACACATCACACCCTTGTTCCACCCACACAATATCCAGAGAGCAATGCTAGGACGTGACTTGGAGCCCAAGCAATAACATACTCACCATGGGTATCACAACAACCATGTTGAGGCCTGGCAGACTCGATCGTATAAATACCCTAGGGTTTTCTGATTTGAAGGAGATTCGTTTGCTAAATAAGGTAGGGCGGCTAGAGTTCTAGATACCTGAGTGATGGGAGAAGATTTTCATTGATATTTCATTAGATTCCTGTGATTTTTCCAAGGGATATTGACAGACGCGTTATGGATGTCTAAATTATGCAAATATACAGGTATGCAAGTATGCACTTAATACTACAATTGGTCTGTTATACCGCAAGTGCACGGGCCATCAAGTAATACCTCGTGGATGAACACGAGGGTCATATTTCTCCAGGAACGGTGAGAGACTCCTATTACTTTTTTTTCGCTTAATCAATAGCCCAATTGTTTACACTCTTTCTTTAGTTCTACTTATACAACACTATTAAATAATACAATTGGAGATGATGTTAAGGACACTTAGAAAGAGTTGGGAGTATGTACTATAAGTACTTTAATTATTAATTATGATAGGAGTTAAGTGTTAATTGAGTTCTAAGTTTGAACTGGGGGAATTCAAAGGCCTACCAACCCCACTACCATGGCAACTAGGTCTAAATCACTAGAAACTTAAGATGGAATCTCTGCAACCCCAGCCTCCTATGTTTGCCTTAAGTACGGGAATTCCATGAGAGGAGACCAATCAGAGCCTAAGTCTAAGGGATAATCAATCCCTAATCCGGAAACCTCGCTATGCTTAACCTCTTAGAACATCCATAAATCTATCATGGCATGGGTGTCATCAATATGGGGGCATATTCTCCTCATTCACATCAACATGTAATAATCAATTAAGAACATACAATGATTATGAAAACTAGAACAATTTAAATTAATCAATCAAGATTTATAAATAATAACCGAGGGACCTAGACATACAATTCCCCCAGAATTAGGTTATTATGGATTATAACAAGTAAAGCACCAAATCACAAGAAAACCACAAGACCAAATGAAGAATAGATAAGCTTCTAATGTATTCCTAAACTAACTCCCTCCAATAGTTCTCCGAAGATGGGGATTAGAGGATCCCAAGGTTGTTCGATGACGTGTGTCACTTACACCTCTCTAATGATGATCTTTGAAGATACCTATCATGTGTGATCTTCTCTGATGATGCTCATTGATGTACTGTTGAGAAATCTGCCTGAATCCATTGGAATATGGATACAACACCATCTCCCACCACTCAAATCTCCAGAAATCCGGCCACCCTAGGTTCTTCAGCAAAAGAGTTTCTGCAAATTTAGAGAATACTGCGGTATTTATAGTAATTGGCGCCACAACGACCTCACTACGGGTGTTGTTATACCCATTGTGAGTAAGTTGTTTCTTGGGCTCCAAGTCATGTCCTGGCATGGTCTTTGGGCGTTATGCGCCTTGACAACAATCATTCTGAACTTCACAACAACCGTTATGAAGCAATTATGGCATCTATGTTGCTACTAGTGAGCACATGCTACAACAGCTCGATCACCGCAGTGATGAGTGTAGACAACGGGTGTTGTGTATTGCCATAACGTCCTTTGTGAGTCATGGTGCAGTCTTGATTTAGTAACTTGCTTCATTTTGCTCCAAAAAGCCCTCGAATTCGCTTCTTTCTTCCTAAAATAGAAATAAAGGTTATTGTGAACAATAGAATGGAATTTTAGCCTAATGAGATGCTTAACAAGTATAATTTCATACTAGATGCAGTGTAAATGATATAGAAAATATGATCAATTTAACATTTATCAAATATTCAACATACATCAATTAGAGGAGAGCCCACGAAGAATTTAGCTCCATCTCGTCAATCTTGGCATACTCTCGACCTCAACCTTCTCAGGCCTATCGGAGGGAGTTAGTTTAGGAATGCTTTATACGTTATTAATTTTCTTATGGTTTTATCTTTATTTATATCTTTATTTGTGATCCATAAGAACCCAATTATAGGGGAATTGTATGTCTAGGCCCCTCGATTATTGTTTATAAATCTTGATTGTTAAGTCCAATAAATCTTTCTAGTTTACGTGATTCATTGCATGTTTCTTGAATTCTATTCTTGTTAATGTAGATGAGGAAGATATGGCCCTACTTTAGAATGCACATGCTATGTTAGATCTATGCATGTGCTAAGAGATTAGGTATAGCTAAAGTTTTGAATTACGGATCGATTGCCCCTTAGGCTTAGGGTTTAATTTGTCCCTTCTAGAGGAGTTCTTGTACTTAAGGTAAACATAGGATGCTGGGCCAGGAATAAATTTCATCTTAAGTTCTTAGTGATTTAGACCTGGTTGCCAAGAGATTGAGACCAGTAGACCCTTGAATCCCGCTAGTCTATTACTAGAATACGATTATCATACTCAACGTCTATCATAAGTAATAATTAAGATAACTATCATGCAACTACCTAGCTCCTTCCAATCGTGCTCAACGATTCTCTAATTGTATTATTCAATAGATTGTAGAAGTGGGATAAAAAAATATTGTAACGGTTAGGTTATTGACTAAGTGCAAAGGAAGTAATAGGAGCCATTCGCCGTTCCTGAGCAAATACAACCCTCATTGTAACCTCAAAGAACTCCAGGAATTGGAGGTAGGATGAATCACACCGGAGGGGAAAGGGGACGCTCCGCTATCTCTCGACCCACCCTCTCAAGCCTCTCCAATCTAGCTTTGTCTAACCCTCATGGCGTGTCACACGTCCACAAAGCTTACCAAGATAAACTCTCAACCCTAGTGTCACTCTAAGGGAGAGATCATTCAACAAACATTCAAGATTGAAACTCAATTTAAAAGATCAATTAAGGAAGGCATAATAAAAGGTCAAAGAAACATTAACATCCTAGGGTTTACAAAATCCAAGTACCCACTAAGGGGTTTAGCTTTCCATGGAGCAAGATACAATCAATAATGAAATTGAAAGTAAAAACAAGTAATTTAGAGGAAAACCCCCTCGGTAGTCATATCAATGGTCTTGTGGAGTAGCCTCGTTCTCTCCAAAGGTCCCCTTGTCCGGCCTAGGGCACACCTCGCCAGATTGATGCTGACAAAAGCTCCCCCAATAAACTTGTTTAAAGCGAAGCGCGGTGTCAAATTTGTAGAACTACTCCAAAGACTTGCTAAAGCCTCTCAAAACCCTAGCCGAACACCCTCTCAAAAGATGAAGAAAAGTTGGAGAGAAGGGTGAAAGATTCCCTCCACAATCGGGTTGAACCGTAGCTTAAATAGGACTGGAATCAGGCATTCACAAGAACCTGTGGATTATTCACACGGGCATGGGGAATTTCCACACGGGCATGGGGAATTTCCACACGCCCGTGTGGATTCTCTAAAAACCTGATTTTCGGCGGGCTGTGAACAGTAACTACTATAGTGTATTAATATAGTGATTTACTACAGTAACTTTTCATCAAGGCAACATAAACGGGCATACGTTTATGCCATAGATCGCAACTCTTCTTCAATCAAAGGCCTCATTAGTGAAGATCTTGCTATCAATGCACAAGTTGGGATACGCAAATGTGACTGCCTTCGTGCCTCTCCAACTCATTATAATGGCTTGAATACATGAAGGTTGGCACACATTCACGTATCTCAGAGCCCCACTTATGTCTTCACATTTTTTCCTTCCAATATTCCACCAAATAGTGCGTTCACGATCTACTTTTGGTTTCTTTTTTCTTAATACATAGCTTCACAACCCTACATGCGCAAAATATCACAAATACACATGTATTAGCGCTTAAACTTGATAAATGTAATGCTCATCGTAAGGAAAGAACAATTCACATTCTTAACACACAAGCACTTATCAAACTCCCCCACACTTAAGCTTTTACTTATTCTCAAGCAAAAATAAAACATTAAAGCATAGAAGAAGGAAAAATTGAAAATGCTTGGCCTTAGGTTCACCAAAGCATGCAAGGAGAGCATTCTACAAGAAAGCGAACTTTCAACACTAAATATGAAAAATCAATGCTCTAGCTAAAAACTTGAATAAAAAAGGACAACAAACCCGACATCGTGTAAGTGTTTGTAAACTCACTCAAGTAAACCCAAAGTATACTCCTCAAAGTTCTAAGTACAAGGGACTTATTTATCTACAAGCATAACAAAACAAAAGGATGGCAGTAGCTTCACACATCCTCTAAGGTAGCCCTTTCCGAAGCGGCCGCTAAGGTGGCTTTCACACTTTTTAGGTGGTAGCTTTTTCTACCGGGGTGGTAGCTTTCACTCATCCCATGAGATAGCTCTTTCTCTCATTAGGGCATAACTAGTATCTGACTTATGAGAGTAGCTTCATACTTCATAGGTGGTAGCTCTTTCCACCCCCAATGTACAACTAAACAATCTATTTTTTCTTTCTTTTCGTTTTCCATTTTTTTCAACAAAATAGAATAAGAAACAAAACTAATTAGTCCCTTAAACATCGAACTTGAGTTTCCGAAAGAGTTGCATGAGTGAGTGGTGCACAAATATTAATCGGGAAAAATTTCTAGAAATTCAAGTAAAAACTAGAGCATGAGAACATTCAATGTTAAAACTTCTCCTAAACTCAAGAATACAATTATTGCAACTAAGGTGAACTGCCATTGCCTATGTGAGCATGTATGTCAATCAAAACTTGTGTAAAAGATATGTGCAAAGTGAACTACCCCCACACTTAAGATGTATATTGCCCTCAATGTACACATGCAAGCACAATAGAAAGTATAGCAATCAAGCAAATATGTGGGAATGGGCAATTGAAATAATACTCCCCAAACTCCTACTGTTGCGTTTGATGGAGCTAAATCCTTGGGAGTAAAGTTCCAATGGGTTGTAAAGAACACACGACCGACATTGGCCGTGTCCATGACTAGTTCTCAATTCCCATACTAACAAGAACATTTGCACGTATACACAAGGGGGTTCAGTGAAGCTCAATAAAAACAAAACAACTCAAGTATATAAAGATAAAGCAATGAAATATAACTCGAGACAAAAATAAAAGATAAACTCAGAAGGAAGATCCTTTCTGAGTATACAAGTCCAAAAGATAGTACTGAAACTGAAAGATGAAAAATATAAACACAAAGTAAAGCAAAGACGCATCAAGCGTCGGTGTCCTCTATGATCGGCTCTGCTGCTGCAGATAAATCACTGGTGCCGGTGGATCAACTGGTGGTGCTGGAGATGCCAAAGGGGTTCGGGACTCATAACCATTGGTGACGTCTCATCTCGCTCTAATAACTGCTGTATAATGGCAAGACGGGACATCACCTCCGTGTGGTTCATGGCTTGTAGTGTACGAACCTCAGTAAAATCACTTTGGAGTACCCCCCACAGCACTCTCGAGCTCTCAAAACAATCATGGGCTCGAGGTGGAGAGAAAATGCCCACTGGAGGTGGCCCCTATGCTGGAGGAGGCACATCTGCATCCATCGACATAGGCTAAGGCTCGAGGGCCGGCTGAGGATCCTCTATAGTATCATCTCCTCCCTCTGCTACCTCTACGGAAGGTGTAACCAATATATACACCCCAGGACTGTGTCTGCGCACCAATCCCATCAATCTTAGTGTCTTAATGCTCAGGGGAGCAAGTACAATAGCTTTCTCGGCCCCCCAAATCGTGTCAAGTAGACCCATCCCCAAGATGAGTCTCGTGATGTATGGGCTTGAGAAAAGCACTCATGCCATGGTGTACTACCCCTGATACCTCATGTACTCAGCTACAATGTGTCCCAGATGGATCGGTGTGCTCTAAACCATCGAATAGAGACATAGAAGCTCCTGCAGGCTCAGGACACCGGTACTGTCACCACGGCCGTTCACCGACTTGCTCATAATGGCATGCAAGTATCGATATGCAGGTCAAGAAAGGTACTTGGCCTTGGACACCCCTGGCTCATACTGGCCCTGACCGCATAATGCTCCATACGCTCTCTGCGGGGTCAAGGTGTTAGGATAATTTATTGGCAACTGAGCATACTCCTCAGTACCTGTGAATGCCTTCTCATACAATCCCAACCGGATCAAAAAATATGTCACGCTCATGCCGTAGTGATCCCCTAATACTCTAAACTGTATAGCGTTGACAATATCGAATCTATCATAAAAACGGTCGAACTCGAATGACGATAGCACCTCAAGGGTAAGCGCATGGATGACAGGCTCTCAAATCGTCAGTAACAGTCTCCAACCTCCCACTGAGACGAGATCCTCTACTCATCCACCAACTCATTTCGCTACTATATATCTCGCAATATACTCGTATCTAGGAAGTGAGTCTGTCTGAACCTAAACCTTAACAATTGCTCAAACCGAGCCTGGCGCTCGGGAATAGCGAACTCTATACGCTCTGTCTTAGGGGACTGCTCTCTGGGACATTTTCCAGCGGTGATCTTTGTCCTAGGTGCCATATCTATAACAATTAAAAAGAAATCGATCGAATTGGCTTACAGGATTAGTGCTGTAGAAATCCACAAGGTTGTGTGGAAATTCCACACACCCGTGTGGATGCATGGGGCGTGAAAACCGCACGGCCGAACGCTAAAACTCCAAAAATACATGTTAGAATCATTTCTTAACTGTTTCTAATAATACAATAACCATCTAATTGTAGAAATAAAGCAACATTTACCATTCTAATTGAATAAAATCAAATATGACGAAGAAAAGAGAGAATTAAGGGTTATCAATGAGATGAAGTTAAAAACTTTGAATTCGGTCGGAAAACTCAAGTAAACCTTTCTAAATCAATAGTGGGAGATCAGGAGAAGGGTTAGGAATGTTATCGGAATAACTGGGAGTGTGAGAATGAAGAAAAATGAAAGGATTTTAAAGAAAAATCTCTAAGTGTTTCACACGCCAGTGCAGAAATTCCACATGGGCGTGGACCTTCACAGGACCAGCTCACAGGAGCACTCGCATGCCGCTGTGTATTCTCAGGATGAAAGAAAGCTCTTCTACAGAGATCCACACGGGCTTGTAGAAATTACCCACGCCCGTGTGTTTGTCACAGGGTCATCCACAGGGGCGAGTCCACGCCCTTGTGTCTTCTCGGGAAAAATCTCTAAGTCTCTGCAGGATGACACACGCCCGTGTGGAAATTATCTACGGTCGTGGATCATCATAAGGTTGTTCACAGGGGCGAGTCCACGCCCCTGTGTCCTCTCTAGATGAGCTCGCAGTAGATACCCACAGCCGTGTGGGAATTCCACACGGCCGTTAGTTTTCTCTGAATGCCTTAGAAAACTCTGTAGGCTCTGCAGAAAATTCCTGAACATATAAATACACTCAGAGCTAAACTTATCATACAAAATATACCAGGGAAAAACACGAAAAACTCACTCAAACAACCAACAACTTCGCCATAAACATTTAAGCACACGATATCAGCAAAATGTCGACGAGAAAATCACAGCAATAGCATCTAAAAACTAGGAAAACAGTAAAAACTTGGGTTACCTCCCAAGAAGTGCTTGTTTAACGTCACTTAGCTTGACGTACCTTCTCTTACCTCACGGGGGCTCATAGATGAAGGTTCTCCTCTTACCTATGACTTGGAAGCATGATGAATATAGCCTTTTGAAGGTAGAGGAAGAGTTGTCGAGCTTGTTACCACTTAAGGGATCGTCACTCTTGTTCCATTCTTGTGCATCCCCAACAGCCTTGGGGCGTTTCTTGTGGCATCTCCTCACTCACTTTATCTTCCGGAGCATCTTTTTCACAATCCCTGGAGTAGATGGTACCTTCTCCTCTAGACCGAGCATCATCACCTCTTCATTATCCATTTCTTGGTCTAGCAACCCCTCGTACGGGTCCGGATTTCAACATTTCCTGCACATATTCATCGATTAGTTCATCGGTAGTGTCAAGAAAATAAAGAGTATCATCAAATCGAGAGAATATCACATGGCTTCGGCTAGGCTGTAGGTCAACTTGTCATCGCCAATCCTCAGTGTGAACTCCCCTCCGTCCATGTCGATAAGTGCCTTGGAAGTGCGCAAGAAAGGCCTCCCAAGTATCAAAGGAACATCTATATCCTCATTAACGTCCAACACTACGAAGTCTATAGAAAATATGTACTTGTCCACTTTGACAAGCACATCTTCAATGATGCCCCTCGGATGTCTCACCGTTCAGTCCGCCAATTGCAATGTCATCCGAGTGGGCCTAGGCTCTCCCAAGCCTAGCTTCTGAAAGAATGAGTATGGCATGACGTTGATACTAGCCCCCTAATCCGCCAATGCCATCTCTTCACCCAAATTGCCAATGTTGCATAGAATCACAAAGCTTCCGGGGTCTTTCTTCTAGTTCGATATATTCTTTTGCAACACCGCCAAATAATAGGCATCTAAGATCACCGATGCACTCTCCTCCAACTTCCTCTTGTTGGGCAAAAGATCTTTCAAGAACTTGGCATACGGAGGCATTTGAGACAATGCCTCCACAAAAGGAATGTTGATGTGCAATTGCTTGAATAGACCCAAGAACTTCTTTTATTGCTCATCATTTTGGTCATTCTTCAATCTTAAAGGATATGGGATTCTTGGCTTGTAAGGTGGGGGTGCCACCTCCTTCTCTTTGTTAGCTCTCTCCTTAACATCCACGACCTCGGGTGCTTCAACATTGGTCTTCTTACTTGGAAGCCTACCCTCAACCTCACGACCACTTCTCAAAGTGATTGCCTTCACATGTTCTCTCGGGTTAGTCTCGGTGTTACTCGGCAAGCTTCCTTGTGGTCTCTCCGATAGAGACTTCGCAATTTGCCCCACTTGATTTTCTACATTGTGTAATACAGCGATATGGTTGCTAAGTGTAGCCTCGACCGATTGGAACCATGTATCCGATGATTACACAAATCTAGTCAAGGCTTTTTCTAAGTCGGTCATCCGGGTTTCCAAGCCTAAAACTCTATTCTCCATGTTCAGAACTTGTTGTTGTTGAAAATTTGGTGGTGCTATGGCCTTTTGTTGCCCTTGGTTTCTCCATGAGAAATTAGGGTGGTTCCTCCACCCTTGGTTGTAGGTGTTGCTATATGGATTACCTTGTACCCTTCCCAAATTGCCCACAAAGTCTACTTGTTCAGTCGGGGCTGAAGTAGCAATTGAAATAGGACAATCAGACGACATATGTGAACCCCCACAACCATCACAACTCGTGATCGCGGCCAAGCTCGGTGAAGTCAATGTACCCAATTTCTTGCTCAATGCCTCTACTTGGGCTGCTAAGGATGTAACTGCATCAATTTTATGGAGTCCGGACACTTTCTTCTTTTCCCTTGCATTCCATTGGTAGCTATTCGTGGCCATTTCCTCTACCAACCATCGAGCTTCTTCATGGGTCTTGTTCCCCATTTTACCTCCTGCGGCGGCATCTAGAAGTTGTCTTATATTTGGATTCAACCCATTGTAAAAAGTCTGAATGATCATCCATTCGGGGAAACCATGCTGCGGACACTCCCGCAAGAGGTCCTTGAATTGCTCCCATGTTTCAAACAAGGATTCAAGCTCCATCTGAACAAATGACAATATTTCATTACGAAGCTTCACCGATTTCCCCGGAGGGAAGTACCTTGCAAGAAAAGCTTCGACCATTTTATTCCATGTTGTGATGGATGCTCATGGTAAAGAATGTAGCCACTGTTTTGCTCTTCCTTTTAGAGAAAATGGAAAAGCCCTCAACCTTATAGACTCATCTTTAACACCGTTAGTCTTCAGCATGTCACAAACTTCCAATAAGTTTTCAATATGGTTGTTTGGATCCTCATCGGCCAAACCATTGAACTACGTCAACTGTTGTATCATTTGCATGAATGCTGGCTTTAGCTCAAAGTTCAGAGCTGTAATCGGGGGCCACACAATGCTAGATTGTGTCCCCAATACTGAAGGTCTGGCGTAATTAGAAAGTGTTCTCTGTTGTTCATTCTATTCTACCATGTTGTCAGACCCTTCAACTTCCACTTTAGTTAGATTCGATGGTTCTTACACAGGTTCTTAACCCTTTCTTCTGAGTGTACGTTCAAGTTTAGGATCACCTTCAATTAATATCAAAGGGTTCCCTCGAGTCATAACCTGGAGCTGCATCAAAATAAAAAAAAAACAAATCAGAACAATGATAGAATAAGAAGATGTGAAGTGGAATGAATGATGAATAGCTGAGATAACAAAGTGCAAAGTATCTCTAAACGTCTAGTCCCCAACAACGGCACCAAAAACTTAACAACGCCCCTTGTATGTGACCCGCAAGTGCACGGGTTTGTTGAAGTAATAAATCCCAAGTGAGTGGGGTATCATATCCATAGGGAGTAGGGAATAAAAATACTAAAATTACTACTTAACCAAGTGAAGATGAATAATTATTGTGTTAATAAAATGTAATGTAAGTAGAAACAAAAGAAATAAGAAAGAGAGGCCCAAGTAAGTGAGAGGAAAGGCAGTCGATAGAGGTGGAGTACTCGGACAATGCTCCCCCTAGGACTAATGTTTCAAGTGCAAAACCTACTATTATGCTTCCTAACTAATGCTTAATGAGTCACAAAAATCCTAAACCACACGGTCCCAAACCTAAGGTCAACTGTGACTAACTCTATACTATGTTCCAGCGAAGAAATCGCTCAGTCTCAATACCTCACACTGTGCAATGTTGCATGGAGTTCTAGGAATTCCAAGTGATAAACCCTATTCCTATGTGTAGATCTAGTCCAAGCGAAAGGAGTCACAATTAAGCCCAGATACTAAAGTCACTTCAACGCTTCACTCTGTTGCTCGCACAACTAAGCCCCAGTATAGTTCATCCTTTAGTTCTTCACTCTATTGTAATCGCAAATAACTCCAGGAATTGGAGGTAGGATAAATCACACCGGAGGGAAAAGGGGACGCTTCGCTACCTCTCGACTCACCCTCTCAAGCCTCTCCAATCTAGCTTTGTCTAACCCTCATGGCGTGTCACACGTCCACAAAGGTTACCAAGATAAACTCTCAACCCTAGTGTTACTCTAAGGGATAAATCATTCAACAAACATTCAAGATTGAAACTCAATTAAAAAGATCAATTAAGAAGGCATAATAAAAGGTCAAAGAAACATTAACATCCTAGGGTTTACAAAATCCAAGTACCCACTAAGGGGTTTAGCTCTCCATGGAGCAAGATACAATCAATAATGAAATCGAAAGTAAAAACAAGTAATCCATAGGTCCCCTTATCTGGCATAGGACACACCTTGCCGGATCGATGCCGATAAAAGCTCCCCCAATAAACTTGTTCTAAGCGAAGCACGGTGTCGAATCCTTAGAACTACTCTAAAGACTTTCCAAAGCCTCTCAAAACCCTAGCCAAACACCGTCTCAAAAGATGGAGAAAAGTTGGAGAGAAGGGTGAAAGATTCCCTCCAGAATTAGGCTGAACCGTGGCTTAAATAGGGCTAGAATCGGGCATTCACACGCCCCCTGTGGATTTTTCACATGGGCCTATGAAATTTCCACAGGCCCGTGTGGATTCTCTAGAAACCTGATTCTCGGCCGACTGTGAACGGTAACTGCTATAATGTATTGCTATAGTGATTTGCTCCAGTAACCAGCTACAGTACTCCGCCAAAACACTCCCAATTACACACTTTTCATCTAGGCAACATAAACGGGCACATGTTTATGCCGTAGATTGCAACTTTTCTTCAATTAAAGGCCTCATTGGTGAAGATCTTGCTATCAATCCACAAATCAGGATACGCAAATGTAACTGCCTTCGTGCCCCTCCAACTCATTGTAATGACTTGAATACATGGAGGTTGGCACACATTCACATATCTCAGAGCCGCACTTGTGTCTTCGCGTTTGTTCCTTCCAAGATTCCACCAAATAGTGCATTCACGGTCTACTTTTGGCTTCTTTTCTTAATACTTAGCTTCACAACCCTACATGCGCAAAAGAACCCAAATACACATAAGATAGATGTAGATATCGCTTTGGTAGAAAAAATATATGCGCACACACAAAAGTAAAATTTTGTTGTAAGCAATGGTCCGGGCGTCAATTTGAATTCTAGGGTGTTATATTCTATGAGGCTTGCAAAGGAGGACATAAGGCAGCCCAATGCCCAATTGTGAGTTTAGAGGAAGCTCTTGTGGAACAGATTGATTTCATTGGAGGAGGTAAGAGGAACTAGAATAATACTTACAACAATACCTATAGCCTAGGATGGAGGAATAATCCTAACTTCACTTGGAACCAAGGTTAACAATAAAGGCCTCCTCAATAATAGAATTACAAATACCAGTCACAGCAACAATAGTTTGAGAAGAAATTCTTGATAGAAGATGTTTTTGCCAAGTATATGACGAGCAATAATGCTAGGATATACGAGTTTAATGTTATATTGAGAAACGTCAAGCATCAATCAAGAACTTGGAAAATCAGGTTGGACAGCTAGCGAGACCTAGTTCAGAAAGACCTTTGGGAAGTCTCCCAAGTAACATTGAAGCAAACCTGAGGAAGCAACTCAAGGCCATCTCACCTCATAGTGGTAAGACCATCGAGGCAAGGATTGCTCATGATTCAAGTGCCAAGATAGAGAGAGCAGCCATAAAGATAGGCCCTTTATAAGAAACCATTAAGAAGGATAAGCAGAGAGAGTTGAGGAAGAACCTAAAGAGACATCACTAGCTCGACCCATAGTTCAGGAATACGAAACTTGAGTTCATTACCCTTTTAGACTGAAAGCTGAAAAAGAAGATGTACAATTCAAGAAGGTCATGACTATCTTCAAGAAAATCCACATAAACATACCTATTGTTGAAGCATTGTCCTGGATATCAAAATATGCCAAACTCTTGAAGGACTTACTCACCATTAAGAGGAAGTTGGAAGATGTTGATACGGTGTCTATTAATGAGAATTGTTCCGCCATTCTAGATAGAAAGATGCAAATGAAATTTAGAGATCCTGGAAGTTTTGTGATCCCATGCGTGTTAAGTGATGGCGTGGAAGAGAATGCACTGACCGATTCTGGGGCTAGTATCAATGTATGCCATATATCATCTACATGAAGCTCGGATTCGGAGAGTTGAGGTTGATAGGAATGACCTTGCAGTTGGCCTATAGATCATTGAGAAGACCACAAGGAACTATGGAAGATGTACTTGTGATCGTTGAAAAGCTTGTTGATAAGTGTCTAAATGTAGGTATTTTCCTATATGTATTTTATACACTTTGCATATATTTTATTAAGGATTGATGCCCGTTTTGTGCTTAATCATGTACTATTTGCTTTGTAGGGTACGGGAAAGATATGGCGAACATGAGGATATCATTTGGGTGAAAAGAAAAAGAAAACAGTCCCAAAATTACTGCAGTAGAGTTACTGCAGCGATGTTACTGTAGCAGCGGGATTGTTTGAAGCTGCTTGTCCAGAACTTCATGCGGTCCCCATACAGCCTGTATGGAGGCCATATGTAGCCTATATGCAGCTCGTATGCATCTCTGTATAAAGCGAAAATCTAGGTTTTGAATGCCATATGGCCCCCATACCGTATGCTGTGAAGGATATAAATGCAGATTTCTAGGGTAGAAATGAGACTTTTTGGACAGATTTTGAGAGGGCTTCTTGGAGACTTCTGGGAGACCTTGAGCGACCTTGGGAAGAAGAAGAAGGGCAAGGAAACGAGGAGATCATCTAAGGCCAAGGTCAAAGGCTCCCAAGGCAAGAAGATATCATCATTCAAGGGGGAGATCAACAACCATTTGAAGGAAGGAGACCCGTGGCTAGAGAAAGCATCATGCGGCATTCCTTTGGCTGGGAAAGAATCATTCGGCACATTTTCTACCTCCATCTTCACCATTTCATCTAGGGAGTGTCATTTATGAGTTTTTTTTGTGTTTTACTTGATTTTATTGCTTGTTGTAGTATGATCACACTAGACCCCCAAGGCCACCGGATGTTGGTGAACCTTGGGGGGTTTTATCATGTATTTTGGATGATTGCTTTTTAATTCAATGCTTGGGTGATTTGAGATTTAATCCATTATTTTCATGTTAAGAGCTACACTAAGGAGAAATCCGTAGTTCTTTTATGAGTTATACATGTAGATGTGACCTACTCGCATGTATTAGATCGTGAATGGATTAGAAGAGGTTACTTGTATCAACACGCAGAGAAATTGGGTGTTGGTAGCCCTCCGTGTTCTAGGGGTGAACTTAGGATGAGTTTATCCCTATTTTGAGATTTCCTTATACTTAATGCAATCGCAGGAATGGGGATTTGGAAGAAATTCCTATCAACATTGGTATGGGATTAGGGTTCAATCGCCAAGAAATTGGGGTTGTTCTAATCTTGAAATCTCTCGGTCCAAATTACCCTTGCAACTTTTGTTCTTCATACATGTGTCATGATGACCCCTCAAGGGGATCCACATCCATAGGCCATTGCATTACATTGTTAATCTTGCTTGCTCATTGCTTGTTCTCTCTGATTTGTTGGTAATCTTGTATTTAGTTTTAATTGCATCTAGTAGAGTAAATTCCATCACTTAAGATTGTAGGCTAGATAATAGGTCGAGAAAGAGTAATAGGAGATCCTTAGACCCATGGAATACGATCCTCACATTTTTACACTGGGTATTACTTGGCGATCTCGTACACTTGCGGAGAAGCAATCAAGTTTTTGGTGCCGTTGCCAGAGAGCTTTAAGGAATTCTATGAAACTTTTCACTTATTGCTCTAGCCATTCATTTATCTTTCTATTCATCTCTTTTGTATTATATTGGTATGAATTCAATTTAATTTCTATTCTCTTCCCTTTTTATGCAGTTCATCTTGTGAGTGCATCATGACAAATCTGAACCTTGTGTTAGAAAGCTCCATGTACCGAATTAAGGACAGATTGATTGGCAAACTCAGCAATGTTTCTCACATCCTCAAGAAAATCATTTACACACATTTCAGCCATCAGCGGATTCTAGCTTATCTAGCGAGGATGACGACTGGCACACAATATTTGAAACCTTTATGAAGTATGGAACACCTTTGACAGGAGGAAACAAAATACTAATTGAACCATTTGCTTTGGCTACTTAACACCATCAGATAGCTACCGTAAATTCCACCTTGAGCGACCATGCCGAAGATGGCCAGGTGTTAGCCAAGATATGGGAGTCTTGTTTGGAAAATATGCATGAGCAACAAAATGGTCTTGAGAAAGATGATGAATGTTACTAGCTACATGTTCATGGCACGAATGACAGTTCAAAAGAGAGTTTGGGGTCTATAGAAGATACAGGATCTGAATAGGGTAATGGGCTAAGGAACAAAGGTTTGAAGCCGTCAACTGAGGAAGTACCCAATTTTTAGTTGAAAACACTCCCTGAGAACCTTGAGTATGCCTTTCTGGGAGAAGGGACACAACTTCCAGTTATCATCTCTTCAAACCTAACAAGTCACCAAAAGAAAGGATTGGTGGATATGCTAAAAAAACAAAGGAAAGAAATTTCTTGGAAGATAGCTGACATAAAAGGGATAAATTCATCTGTTTGTACTGATTGATTGCCCGCAAGTGTACGGGATCGCCAAGTAAAACTCTGTGAGTGACACAGGGGTCATAGTATTCCACGGAGCCAAGGAAGTATTATTACTCACTCTTCATCTATTATCTAGCCTACAATTCTTAGTATGAATAACAAATGAAATAAAATAAAATAAACTAACTAATCTATGGCCGGGTAACTAGCACACGGATGTAAATAAACAAGGGAGTATCAAGCATGAGAAGGGAGTATTTGGACAAGGAATCCACCTAGGGTTGTCATTAAGTCCCGAACTAGGATGAGTTAAAGATGCATTGATGATAATTGAGACATAGAGACCTCGTGAGTAGATTAGCCCCAATCTCTCGGTGACTAACCCCTGATCCCATACAAATGTCAATCGGAATCTCTTTCGGATTAACACACCTATGATCGCATTAAGTTCTTGGAGTTCTCTAATAGGAGTAAACCTACTATCCTTCGGCTTAAACCTAGCAATGGAGGGCTGCCAACACCCGATCTCTCGGCGTGTAGGCACAAGCATCCCCTTTTAATCTCTCCTAGATCTAGTACACGTGAGTAGGTCACATCTACGCATACAACTCATAGTAGAGGTACGGATCTCTCCATACATGTAATTCTAGGCATGAAATCATGAAAGATTGAATCTCAAACGACCATCAAATTCAATGAAGAACAACATTCCAAGTTCATACACAAGATTAACCCTAGGGTTCATCCAAATCCAAACACCAAAATAAGTTAATCCCTCATGACAAGGGATACTTATACAACATACAAGGAAAAGAAAGACAATAAAGATGCAAGAAAATTCCCTCTACGGTCTTGATCTCCTTGGATTGATGAAGCCTTGAATGGTGATGCAATGGTGGCTTAAAACTTCACTCCAACTCCTTCTCCTATGCTCCTCTCCCTCTTGGTGATGATGTGTGCTCGTTTCCCACAAGGATCGTCACCGGAAGATGGCCGAAAGGCCTCAAGGGTGTGTGGTGGCGGTGGCCCAAGAGGCCTAGAAGAAGTCCCCAAAAAAGTCCTCAAAGATCCCCTTATATACGTCCACAATCCCCCTCAAATTGACCTTAATCCCGGGTGGTATCCCCGGCTCAATAAGGACCTCATTGAGCCCCTCATTAACATTGTTTGGGGTAGGCAAACTCCACAAATGCTCTCAGTTTTTATGGCTACAGTGATCATCTCGGGCTAGATCCCGGGCAGCATTGAGGCCGTATGTTATGATTCAATTCATGTCTTAAAAACTCTCCAGGAGCTACAGTGTCGATGCTACAGTACCACTGCTACATTATTTGCTACAGTGTCGATACTACAGTCCCCAAGCAAACAAATCATGAAAAATAAAGAGAATGATAAGTGGCTAAATGTAATACCTCCAGCTCAAATAAATACAAGAATCCTCAAGCAATGGAAAATGATATACAGTTGTTGAGTTACAAATAATAAGCACAATAGAAGGATCATGTCTCACCTCTTATATGTTTGTGCCATGTGTGTAAATCTTCTATCTCATTTGCCATGACCTGGTGTAGCCTACTGACTTCTATCAGTACAGTTCTAGATGCTAATCACTCCACATGCGAGAGTACTCAGTCTTAAAATGCTAAGTGCTACTCAAATGAACAAGTAAGATCCTTCTAAGTCCTAAACTAGAACTAACTCCCTTTTCCTTCTCAGAACCTCTAGTAGGTAGTCAACAAGATCACTAGGGTTTTTAATTTCACTTCATCTTATTTTTTTTTTATTTTTTTTTCGAGCCCGACTAACATAGACTGCACCAAAAAATCTTTCTAGAGGCTGCACATGCTGGTTAGGCACAAGAGCCACCCAACTACTCGATTATAGTCTACATAGGCGCATTCATGCTTCATTAGCAGAGGAATACTGACATAGACTCATTTTTCTTTTTCTTTTTTTCCTTTTTTTTTTCAAATTTTCTTTTTCACATTCACCCTAGATCATGTCTTCAGACCTAGGGCTAGCTCAACAAGACTTAAAAGTTCTTAAGAGTTCTTTGAATGAAAGAACTTAATACTCTAAGACCAAATACTCAAAGTTGTGTGTTAAGCATACAAGAGAGTTAGAGTAGTCATGTTGGCTATTCCCATAGCATCAACACAAGATTCAGTGCACAAGACAATACTAGAGGTGAAACAAAATTCAATAAAGCACACAAAGCATGTAACTCACATCAATCATTAAATCATGCTAAAAGAGTCTTACAAGAATGAACAAGCCATCATGGTTACACTAGCATGTAAATAATAACCCTAATACATACAATACACCCATCCCCACACCTAGAGTTGTACATTGTCCCCAATGTACACTAATCATGAAAAGCATGGTAATATATGCAATGAAAACAATAGAGGAGGGTGAAAATGAACTTCCCCGGTTATTCTTGTGCAAATGACAAGGAGTGACCCGAACACAAAGTATGGCGAGCTATACATATCGGGTCGGGCTTCCACCAAATGGAAGGAGGGCTCACCAAGCTCCCTTAATGCCCTACAAGGCATAAAAAGGGACATCATCATTCCACAAAAATTTACAAAAATGAGATGGGGAGTAATCATGCAAACACTAACACAAAAACTAGAAAATAAAAGCTAAACAATAAAACAAAGTGTCCATGCTAGCCCTTGTCTTTAGAATTAGGTTTCTCATCACAAAATGACATCTTGTTCTATGGTATTCTTGTCCAAAAATGTGGTAACTCATTTGGTGAAAACATATCTCCATGGTTGTTGCCAATTTCTTCATCCTCATTATTCCTACAAACCATGAAAAACCCAATCAAGCATAGAGGAATCCAATATAATTCAAAATGTGGTGTAAGAGATGAGGAAACAATGAAAACATGATGTATAGTATCCATACAGTCGTATGGGGGCCGTATGGATACTGTTCACTTTGAAAGAACCTCCCCAAAAACATGAAAATCGAAAAATCTTTACATAAATTCAAGGGAGACATCATCCACAACAATCACACCACAAAAACCAAGCCAAATACTTGATAAAATCCATGAATAAACTCCAAGAATGCAAGAAAAATGAAAAAGATAAAACTAAGGCATCCAAGAGCTTACCGACAAAAACCTTGAGAAAACTCGAGTTAAACCTTTGGTGAACAATTAGATTGAAGTATTAAAAAGGTTAGGAGATGATCTAGAACAAGAAATGATGAGATCCGACCATGGTTTGATGGATAATGAAGATTAGGGCTCGTTTGGAGAAGAAGGAGAATGAAGAGATAGAAAAGTTGGCAATGTTTCATGAGAAACAAGGCTCAAAACGGCCTCAATGAGCAGCTCATTGAGGTCGTATAAGCTAGTGTAAACTTTCTGGAATTTCTTGACGGCCTCAATGAGCAGTTCATTGAGGCCGTATAAGCTAGTTAAAAGTTTATGGATTTTCTTGATGGCCTCAATGAGCAGCTCATTGAGGCCATCAAGGCTTTAAAAACATGGTTAAATGCTTTGATTGCTCCTCCAAACATATGGGCATGGCTACAAAATGTTCCACAAACATTTCCATCATGAAATAAGGGTTCAAACTTTTGATCTAATGCATAAAATGATAGCTAAAACAAGTATTTCTCAAGAGGATAAATGATTAAACCACAAGAAGGACGATGAGAAAATGCACAAGACATGCAAGCATGGACTTATTCACACAACAAAAACATAAAAGAAACACACAAACACTTAACAAAAACACAATCTACACTTAACTAAAAATATGAAAAGAAGAAAATAAAGAAATTGAAGCTTGGGTTGCCTCCTAGGAAGCGCTTGTTTAACGTCATTAGCTCGACGTACCTCTTGCTTACCTTAAGGAGGCTTGAAGAGGGTATGTTCATCCCGACAACATGTAGCATAGCTACTTCCATGAAATTAAAGAATTACCTTCCAGGATGATGAGCTTGTGGAGACCAAGAACATGGTACCTTTAGGCCTCCATGGGAAAAGTCTAGGCCGAGAGTTGTGCAATTTAAACTTGGGCGGATCCTTAGATGGTTTGAGCATCCTCCCCGCTCCCATTCTATTCCCTGCTGAATTTCCATGGAGCTTCCTCAAAAATCTTTTCGGCCTTCAAGGGAATAGCTATGGTTGAAAATTTTTCAAACTCGGCATCGGTGGGTCCTTGGGTGGTGTAAACCTCCTACCCACATCTCCTTCTTCAACCATTGTCATTCTTCCATTAATTACCCACAAAAATCGTTTGGGCCTCCAAGGAAAAAGTTTTGGTTGGGACATATCCAATATTAGCATCGGTGGGTCATTGGATGGCTTCAACCTCCTACCCATATCTTCAATTGTCCCGAATAATTCTCTTTTGTGCTTGGTAATTTGAGTCACTTCCATGCTAAGGGCTAGCTCAAGTGATATTTGTGCCACTTCTTCTACCTTTTTCAACTCCAATACACCAAAGTTCTCATCCACCTCACTTTCATCATATTTCTCTTCAATTTCATTATTGCTTGTGGTTGGAAGTTCAATTGCTCGCTCTTGAAATAATTTTTCAACCCGATTCTTTAATTTGTGAAGAGAAGCTTGAATCAACAAAAGTGTGGCATCGATGGCCTCAAATCGGGCATTACATTTGGAGTCAAGGGCATGAAGTTAGGTGGTGAGGGCATCAAATTTGGTGTTGACGTCTCGAAATCTCTGTTCAGTATTTATCATGAATTTTGCCAACACGTCCTCTGTAGTAAATCTCTTTACTAGTGGTGATTATTGCATTTTTGAACCCTGAGGAGGTGCAACCTCTTGATTTTTCCCTTGATTCAATGAAAAACTTGGGTGGTATTGACAAGGTCCCCTTGCGTATATCCCGCAAGTGCACGGGTTTGTCGAAGTAATAATCCCGGGTGAGCGGGTATCAAATCCACAGGGAGTAGGGAGTAAAGACATTTAATTCGATTCTTACCTATGTGGAATATCAACAATGATAAGTGTGACAATGATTCAATTCTCAACAATTAAAAGCAACAAGTAAGAGAGCAAAAATAAGAAGGAGGTAGGGCAATCGATAAAGATGGGATACTCGGATGATGCTTCACCTAGGATAATCGCTTCAAGTGCAAAAACTCTCTATTATGCTTCCTAATCAATGCAATGGTGAGTCGTGGAAATCCTTACATACATAGTCCCAAATCTAAGGTCAACTATGCCTAACTCTATTCATGTCCCGGAGGAGAGATTAAATAACCTCTCATCCTCGCACACAAATAAAGTTGCAATGAGCTCTAGGGATTCCAGGTGATAAATCTCTTCCTAATTATAGACCTAACTTGATGAGCGATCCGCAAGTGCATGGAGTCGTCAAGTAATACCCCTCAAATGCGAGCACGGAGGAG